>NC_086452.1:143097781-143180281 GCF_028390025.1 Pseudophryne corroboree
CGACACAGAGGTAGGTACAGCAGTGGCCTTCCATACCGTACTGCTATTTATACTGGTGGTCACTGTTTCAGCAAACTGCAAAACTAAAATGCACCACAGGTATAGAATGTAGATGGATAGTATACTTAATGACGACACAGAGGTAGGTACAGCAGTGGCCTTCCGTACCGTACTGCTATATATAGTATACTGGTGGTCACTGTGTCAGCAAACTGCAAAACTAAAATGCACCACAGGTATAGAATGTAGATGGATAGTATACTTAATGACGACACAGAGGCAGGTACAGCAGTGGCCTTCCGTACCGTACTGCTATATATACTGGTGGTCACTGTGTCAGCAAACTGCAAAACTAAAATGCACCACAGGTATAGAATGTAGATGGATAGTATACTTAATGATGACACAGAGGTAGGTACAGCAGTGGCCTACTGTACCGTAATGCTATATATTATATAATGGTGGTCACTGGTCAGCAAAACTCTGCACTGTACTCCTCCTATATAATATTAATTATACTGGTGGTCCCCAGTCCCCACAATAAAGCAGCACACTGAGCACAGATATGGAGTGTTTTTCAGGCAGACAACGTATACTGGTGGTCACTGTCAGCAAAACTCTGCACTGTACTCCTCCTATATATATATTATACTGGTGGTCCCCAGTCCCCACAATAAAGCAGCACACTGAGCACAGATATGGAGTGTTTTTCAGGCAGACAACGTATACTGGTGGTCACTGTCAGCAAAACTCTGCACTGTACTCCTGCTATATAATACAGCTGCTCCCCAGTCCCCACAATTAAGCAGTGTGAGCACAGATATATGCAGCACACTGAGCACAGATATGGAGTGTTTTTCAGGCAGAGAACGGATAATACTGGTGGTCACTGATCAGCAAAACTCTGCACTGTACTCCTCCTATATTATACAGCTGCTCCCCAGTCCTCCCCACAATTAAGCAATAATGCACAATCAAGTTCAACAATAACGGAGAGGACGCCAGCCACGTCCTCTCCCTAACATTTCCAATGCACGAGTGAAAATGGCGGCGACGCGCGGCTGCTTATATATAATCCAAATCTCGCGAGAATCCGACAGCGGGATGATGACGCTCGGGTTAACCGAGCCATACGGGAGAATCCGAGTATGCTTCGGACCCGTGTAAAGTGGGTGAAGTTCGGGGGGTTTCGGTTCGGTTTTCATCACTAATATTCATGCACATGGTCTTCAACAGCGCATGTGACTAAAAGGGTCTATTTTCTAAACCTTGGATGGAGATAAAGTGGACGGAGATAAAGTACCAGCCAATCAGCTCCTAACTGTCATTTTTCAATCACAGCCTGTGACATGACAGTTAGGAGCTGATGGGCTCGTACTTTATTTCCATCCACTTTATCTCCATCCAAGGCTTAGTAAATAGACCCCTTCATCGCTAAAAAGTCACACAGCTCATGCATCCCATGGTGTATACACGCAGACACATAGGGGTATACAGCGGCATATCTAGAGAGAAGAGGACCCGTGTGCAGTCTCCGTGTGTGGGCCCCTTGTCTCCGTCCCTTAGCTGGCAGCACTGTTAGCGCTCTGAGCACTAGAGACTCTGACACAGTGCCAGAGTCTACAGCGCATGCGCAGGTCTCCGAAAAATGGTACGGCGGCCACCAGAGAGTTAAGTATAGAAGAAATGGGTGCACCCATTACAGATACGCCACTGAGGGTATATTCTATTGGTGTCGAAGTTTCCGACAATTGGAAAATCGGCACTAATTCAACCTGTTTGTATTCAATAGCTGGCATTTTTCGCCCGTTTTTTAATCCATTTTTGCCTATGCCTTTTTGTTGTTTTTTTGTTGAATCAGCATGGTCAAAAACGGACCCAAAAAGTGTAAAAAACGCCCACAAATTTGACAGAACACGTGGATCATCTGTGAATTCACCGATCCATGTGGTTTTCACCCATGCAGATTTTTGGCCAGTCGGAAAATGGCACAGGCATTGAAAAGGTTGAATGTAATTTTAACCTAAAAACAGGCAAATTGAATACTCCCAATAGTTGTGATTAAGAGGCATGGTCTCAGAAACATATAGGAAAGGTACTGGCCATTACTGGACGGTGACTGGGAGGTGGATATTCAGATGTACAGAGATGCAAGTTTCAATGATGGATTGATGCATCTAAAGATGCTAGAAGTGGCCTCAGTCCTTACACATTGTTATTATCTTTTAATTATATGGCGCCATAAGGGTATGAAACAGAAAGAACAAAACAAGAAAAAGTGACTTGCAGTACAAATATTGCAGGAGATAGACTTGGTTTATAAACATTGATCCATCGTTGGCCATACAGTAGTACTCAAGTAAGTGGCAGAACCTAAGGGTTTGGTGCATTGAAGGCAGTAGGAAATACTGTAGATGATGTATATGTTAGGGAAGGAAAAACAAATGAGGGAAGTGGACCCTGCTCATGGGGGAATCTTAACAGCAATGTAGATTCTGGGCAAAGCAATGCACTGGTGCCCCTACACACCCATTCACGGTGTGACTGCCACCAGTACTTGCTTGGAGGCCCTAAACTTTTGGGGCCCTGGGCAGTAAGCAAGAGCTTACTGTACATTCAAACACATACTTGCAGACCTGGGGAAAGGCTGATACTAGCATTAGCATAAAGTTGCAGATGTGACTATGGCAGAGGACACCAGTGTAGTACATTGACACTCTTTCTGCATTAAGCAAATGGATATTAGAGGAAAGTTAGCATTTTGTGCTATACAGATATCTACCATAAACGTGTTTACACAAACAAACCCTATTTGATTGATAGAATTTTCAAATAGGACTACTGCAGTTATTAGACTACTATAACATTGAGCAATTTCTTAAAACATATTTTCTGGCATTTTATTGCATGTGAAATTCATACATTTATACATACATACAGTACTTCAGTTGAATTTAATGCACACATACTCACTGAAGCGATTGTGGTTCAGCTGATACAATTTAGAATGACAGTTGCTCAATGACCGGTGCACTGTAAAGTTCATATGTTAAATGTTGCTTTGTAGCTATATCATTGGGAGAGTTCCTCTTGGAAAAATCAAGGGGGTTCCTGAAATGACGACTATGGTCAGTGAATAGTGGATAACCATACTGGACAGTTATCATGTTGTACTGCACTCATTACACTGTACCTGCTGAATCCCTGCTTTACCTGCAAGAGAAGTTTTTACAGTATGAGGAGTTTCCTCTTAAGGAGCAGGAAGGCTTAGTGCAGTATTAGTTATATTATGGATACTGACTTTGATGAGCACAGCTTAATATGAAAAACACCTTCATAGAAAATATCCCATTTCCAAGTTTGAACATTTGCCTTTGTAAATTATTACACCGCTGTTCTAAGATTACTAGTTATTTTTGCATACTAAATTCATTACCATACTTTGGCCAAATGTATTACATAATAAGGTTTGATAGGTAAAACTTTAAATAGAATGTAGTTGCGTACAGGTGCATGTAGGGTAGTGGTAGTGCACCTGAAAGTAATCACCTGGTATTGATCACTAAGAAGACAGAACTCTCGCTGCTTGCGGCACTAACTGAAAATACTAAATTGGATAACACTCCAGCCTTCTGCTTAAAGAGGACAGGTATAAGCACTGATAAAGTGATCTTCAGAATGATCAACACTTAAATATACTGAGTGTTGATCTAAGTATAACGTACAGTACCTCTGTACCTGTGTAGCTTAGGGAAAGCTGTCGGAACATACCATGTAGGTTAGTGGGTGATTCAGTGTGGAGCTCTAATAACAGCAATCAGTGGAACACAGGTGAATAGACTGTAGAGACTACACACCGACACTAGATGGCAGATATTGGGGGTAATTCCAAGTTGATCGCAGCAGGATTTTTGATAGCAACTGGGCAAAACCATGTGCACTGCAGGGGAGGCAGATATAACGTGCAGAAAGAGTTAGATTTGGGTATGGTGTGTTCAATCTGCAATCTAATTTGCAGTGTAAAAATAAAGCAGCCAGTATTTACCCTGCACAGAAACAATATAACCCACCCAAATCTAACTCTTTCTGCACATGTTATATCTGCCACACCTGCAGTGCACATGGTTTTGCCCAGTTGCTATCAAAACTCCTGCTGCGATCAACTTGGAATTACCCCCATTATTAGATAGCAATTGATTGGTGACTTGTTAAAATTACTTTTTAAATGAGTATCAAAGTATATATTTTCTTGAGTCAGTCTTTGTTAGGCTGTAGAAGACAATATGGCAGCTTTTACAGAGCAGATTATTAACCTACAGTAAATGACAGTTGAATTTCAGTGATATATATGAATAATGCTCTAGTCCCAAAAATAAAGCAAGTGTAATGCAGAATACAAATATAATATATTTATACGAGCTACAAGTTAAGAAGATCAACATTTGTGACTCTAGGAAAGCACTAAGAGGTCTGTGTGTTAAGCTTTGGAGAAAGATAAAGTGGATGGAGATAAAGTACCAGCCAACCAGCTCCAGTCATTTTTCAAATCCAGACTGTAACATGGCAATTAGGTGCTGATTGGCTGGTATTTTTTTCTCCGTCCACTTATCTCTCTCCAAGACTTAGTACATAGACCCCTAAATTCATTACCAGCTTGGAAGTGAAACTGCATTGAGTGCTAACCCCATTATATTGTGTATTATATATTTTCAAATAACTACAGATGGAGCCCTCCTCATCTATCCCTTTAATAGGATTAACTGAACCAGGGCAGTCGGACTTAATCCCCTGCTGTAATGACTTAATCCCCTGCTGTAATGACTTAATCCCCTGCTGGTATTGTTCTCTCTGTATTGTATTGCAGCTAAGAACAATAGATGAAAGGCTTATGCTAATAAGCCTTGGTGCACATAGGCACAGCAGAGAAGCCTAGATGATCGAGGCTCCATCTGTAAACGCAAATGTTGTTACATAAATCCTCAATGTTGGATATGTAGGGTGTTCTGTAGATATCTGGATAAATGACCATGGGGTCTATTTACAAAGCCTTGGAAGGAGATAAAGTGGACGGAAATAAAGTCCCAGCCAGTCAGCTCCTAACTGCCATGTTACAGGCTGTATTTGAAAAATGACAGGAACTGATTGACTGTTTTTTCATCTCCATCCACTTTATCTCCATTCAAGGCTTGGTAAATAGACCCTTAATTTAGGTAAATTGGTCAATAGGAATAAAATTGTATTAGAATGTTCTCTACATCAATAACAGAAACATGTATTACCAGTTCTCTCTTTGTCACACCCTGTGCTAGCTTCAGAACATTTTTGGAATCTCTTCACAAAATATTGCGAGCCTGATTGGCAGCTCCGCCTCTTCCAAGTATGAGCAGAAATCAATAAAGTGCTAGAGGAAAAAAATGGCTTTGCTAACAAGCAGTTTTTCATCAAAGGATGCTGGGAGTTTAAGCAAAACAGCTGGAAATCTGCCCATCCGTTCACAAAACAAAATCTGAAACCAAGTAATGTTATGTTTTTATAAGGAAAATTAACACAGAATTACTTTATGTTATTAAACAAACTAATTTCCAGTAATTATATTTTCATTTCAAATATTTATATTAGTTACAAGCTAGATTAAAAATATTGACTTCACTGCACTAAAAATATAAAGCATTTATTTTAGTAAAACAAGTTTAAAAATACACTAGAGTTGCAATGTACTCACTTTTTATGTGAGCTGCATAGTGATGCCGAACCAAGACCCTAGTGACTGTATAACACTATTGATGTGAAAGACAGAGCCTGATTGGTCCAAAGCATTCTACACAGCTCTGTGGACTAGGGGTGATCCAACATTGGAATCATCTCATGTCAGCATAATTCCTCAGCTATTGAAGTGACTGCCAGGATGATAAAATATGTGCTGCCTGCATGAAAAAGAAAATCATTCTTTTATGGGTTGCTGACTTCAGGATTGATACGTAGGATTATCTTTGCCTTATACTGTATGTTATTGCTTTGCTTATGTAGCAAAAAAGTCTCTGCGTTATTTTTCTGTAATTATGGTGCTAGAAAGACATACCTATAATGAGGTTCAATATCAGTATTCATAATTAGATGCAAGCAGTGTCAAGAAATGTTTTTTCCCTCCATAAATATTTCAGATTCATGTATATATACTGTATGCCTGTTTATATAGTTCCTCAAGTGAACAGAGTACATCATTAATTCATTATAATTATTACAATTGCAAACAGGGCTTTTATACAGTTAATGCTAAGGGTACATGGCAGAGCAAGCTAAGGGCCTTGTCAGAAACACTTACAATCTATGGCTCATGCATCATTTTATTATTCAGCCATTCTGTAATGTGTTGGCAATTGCACTAGTCATAGTGCTGGTGACATCATCTGTCATAGATAGCAATATAAATCTGCGTAAAAATGCTTCATAGTGATAGCAGGAAATATAAGTCCAATAAATCGGAAACCAGTTTGCTGTACTGTTCATTCATTACTTCAAATCTTTTTTTTTCTCTGACGTCCTAAGTGGATGCTGGGGACTCCGTCAGGACCATGGGGAACAGCGGCTCCGCAGGAGACAGGGCACAAAAGTAAAAGCTTTAGGATCAGGTGGTGTGCACTGGCTCCTCCCCCCATGACCCTCCTCCAAGCCCCAGTTAGGTTTTTGTGCCCGGCCGAGAAGGGTGCAATCTAGGTGGCTCTCCTAAAGAGCTGCTTAGAGTAAAAGTTTTGTTAGGTTTTTTATTTTCAGTGAGTCCTGCTGGCAACAGGCTCACTGCAACGAGGGACTTAGGGGAGAAGAAGTGAACTCACCTGCGTGCAGGATGGATTGGCTTCTTAGGCTACTGGACACTAGCTCCAGAGGGACGATCACAGGTACAGCCTGGATGGGTCACCGGAGCTGCGCCGCCGACCCCCTTGCAGATGCTGAAGAGAGAAGAGGTCCAGAAATCGGCGGCTGAAGACTTCTCAGTCTTCATGAGGTAGCGCACAGCACTGCAGCTGTGCGCCATTGCTCTCAGCACACTTCACACCAACGGTCACTGAGGGTGCAGGGCGCTTGGGGGGGCGCCATGGGCAGCAATGAAAGTACCTATGCTGGCTAAAAATACATCACATATAGCCCCTGGGGCTATATGGATGTATTTAACCCCTGCCAGGTTGTCAGAAAAACGGGAGAAGAAGCCCACCGAAAAGGGGGCGGGGCCTATTCTCCTCAGCACACAGCGCCATTTTCCTACACAGCTCCGCTGCTAGGAAGGCTCCCAGGCTCTCCCCTGCACTGCACTACAGAAACAGGGTTAAAACAGAGAGGGGGGGCACTTATTTGGCGATATTATTATATATTAAGATGCTATAAGGGAAAACACTTATATAAGGTTGTCCCTGTATAATATAGCGTTTTGGTGTGTGCTGGCAAACTCTCCCTCTGTCTCCCCAAAGGGCTAGTGGGGTCCTGTCCTCTATCAGAGCATTCCCTGTGTGTGTGCTGTGTGTCGGTACGTGTGTGTCGACATGTATGAGGACGATGTTGGTGAGGAGGCGGAGCAATTGCCTGTAATGGTGATGTCACTCTCTAGGGAGTCGACACCGGAATGGATGGCTTATTTAGGGAATTACGTGATAATGTCAACACGCTGCAAGGTCGGTTGACGACATGAGATGGCCGGCAAACCAATTAGTACCTGTCCAGGCGTCTCAAACACCGTCAGGGGCTTTAAAACGCCCATTTACCTCAGTCGGTCGACACAGACACGGACACTGACTCCAGTGTCGACGGTGAAGAAACAAACGTATTTTCCATTTGGGCCACACGTTACATGTTAAGGGCAATGAAGGAGGTGTTACATATTTCTGATACTACAAGTACCACAAAAGAGGGTATTATGTGGGGTGTGAAAAAACTACCTGTAGTTTTTCCTGAATCAGATAAATTAAATGAAGTGTGTGATGATGCGTGGGTTTCCCCCGATAGAAAATTATTGGTGCGTTGGGAAACACCCCTTAGGGTGGATAAGGCGCTCACACGCTTATCAAAACAAGTGGCGTTACCGTCTCCAGATACGGCCGCCCTCAAGGAGCCAGCTGATAGGAGGCTGGAAAATATCCTAAAAAGTATATACACACATACTGGTGTTATACTGCGACCAGCGATCGCCTCAGCCTGGATGTGCAGCGCTGGGGTGGCTTGGTCGGATTCCCTGACTGAAAATATTGATACCCTTGACAGGGACAGTATTTTATTGACTATAGAGCATTTAAAGGATGCATTTCTATATATGCGAGATGCACAGAGGGATATTTGCACTCTGGCATCAAGAGTAAGTGCGATGTCCATATCTGCCAGAAGATGTTTATGGACACGACAGTGGTCAGGTGATGCAGATTCGAAACGGCACATGGAAGTATTGCCGTATAAAGGGGAGGAGTTATTTGGGGTCGGTCCATCGGACCTGGTGGCCACGGCAACAGCTGGAAAATCCACCTTTTTTACCCCAAGTCACATCTCAGCAGAAAAAGACACCGTCTTTTCAGCCTCAGTCCTTTCGTCCCCATAAGGGCAAGCAGGCAAAAGGCCAGTCATATCTGCCCAGGGATAGAGGAAAGGGAAGAAGACTGCAGCAGGCAGCCCATTCCCAGGAACAGAAGCCCTCCACCGCTTTTGCCAAGTCCTCAGCATGACGCTGGGGCCGTACAAGCGGACTCAGGTGCGGTGGGGGGTCGTCTCAAGAGTTTCAGCGCGCAGTGGGCTCACTCGCAAGTGGACCCCTGGATCCTACAAGTAGTATGCCAGGGGTACAGATTGGAAATTCGAGACGTCTCCCCCTCGCAGGTTCCTGAAGTCTGCTTTACCAACGTCTCCCTCCGACAGGGAGGCAGTATTGGAAACAATTCACAAGCTGTATTCCCAGCAGGTGATAATCAAAGTACCCCTCCTACAACAAGGAAAGGGGTATTATTCCACACTATATTGTGGTACTGAAGCCAGACGGCTCGGTGAGACCTATTCTAAATCTGAAATATTTGAACACTTACATACAAAGGTTCAAATCAAGATGGAGTCACTCAGAGCAGTGATAGCGAACCAGGAAGAAGGGGACTATATGGTGTCCCTGGACATCAAGGATGCTTACCTCCATGTCCAAATTTGCCCTTCTCACCAAGGGTACCTCAGGTTCGTGGTACAAAACTGTCACTATCAGTTTCAGACGCTGCCGTTTGGATTGTCCACGGCACCCCGGGTCTTTACCAAGGTAATGGCCGAAATGATGATTCTTCTTCAAAGAAAAGGCGTCTTAATTATCCCTTACTTGGACGATCTCCTGATAAGGGCAAGGTCCAGAGAACAGTTGGAGGTCGGAGTAGCACTATCTCAAGTAGTTCTACGACAGCACGGGTGGATTCTAAATATTCCAAAATCGCAGCTGTCTCCGACGACACGTCTGCTGTTCCTAGGGATGATTCTGGACACAGTCCAGAAAAAGGTGTTTCTCCCGGAGGAGAAAGCCAGGGAGTTATCCGAGCTAGTCAGGAACCTCCTAAAACCAGGAAAAGAACTTTTCAGTGGGATCTGCTGGAAAAATGGTCCGGATCGCATCTTCAGATGCATCAGCGGATAACCCTGTCTCCAAGGACAAGGGTGTCTCTTCTGTGGTGGCTGCAGAGTGCTCATCTACTAAAGGGCCACAGATTCGGCATTCAGGACTGGGTCCTGGTGACCACGGATGCCAGCCTGAAAGGCTGGGGAGCAGTCACACAAGGAAAAAATTTCCAGGGAGTGTGATCAAGTCTGGAGACTTCTCTCCACATAAATATACTGGAGCTAAGAGCAATTTACAATGCTCTAAGCTTAGCAAGACCTCTGCTTCAAGGTCAGCCGGTATTGATCCAGTGGGACAACATCACGGCAGTCGCCCACGTAAACAGACAGGGCGGCACAAGAAGCAGGAGGGCAATGGCAGAAACTGCAAGGATTCTTCGCTGGGCGGAAAATCATGTGATAGCACTGTCAGCAGTGTTCATTCCGGGAGTGGACAACTGGGAAGCAGACTTCCTCAGCACGACCTCCACCCGGGAGAGTGGGGACTTCATCGGGAAGTCTTCCACATGATTGTGAACCGTTGGGAAAGACCAAAGGTGAACATGATGGCGTCCCGCCTGAACAAAAAACTGGACAGGTATTGCGCCAGGTCAAAAGACCCTCAGGCAATAGCTGTGGACGTTCTGGTAACACCGTGGGTGTACCAGTCGGTGTATGTGTTCCCTCCTCTGCTTCTCATACCTAAGGTACTGAGAATTATAAGACGTAGAGGAGTAAGAACTATACTCGTGGCTCCGGATTGGCCAAGAAGGACTTGGTACCCGGAACTTCAAGAGATGCTCACAGAGGACTCATGGCCTCTGCCGCTAAGAAGGGACTTGCTTCAGCAAGTACCATGTCTGTTCCAAGACTTACCGCGGCTGCGTTTGACGGCATGGCGGTTGAACGCCGGATCCTAAGGGAAAAAGGCATTCCGGAAGAGGTCATTCCTACCCTGGTCAAAGCCAGGAAGGAGGTGACCGCACAACATTATCACCACATGTGGCGAAAATATGTTGCGTGGTGTGAGGCCAGGAAGGCCCCACGAAGAAATTTCAACTCGATCGATTCCTGCATTTCCTGCAAACAGGAGTGTCTATGGGCCTCAAATTGGGGGTCCATTAAGGTTCAAATTTCGGCCCTGTCGATTTTCTTCCAGAAAGAATTGGCTTCAGTTCCTGAAGTCCAGAAGTTTGTCAAGGGAGTACTGCATATACAACCCCCTTTTGTGCCTCCAGTGGCACTGTGGGATCTCAACGTAGTTCTGGGATTCCTCAAATCACATTGGTTTAAACCGCTCAAATCTGTGGATTTGAAATATCTCACATGGAAAGATGACCATGATGTTGGCCCTGGCCTCGGCCAGGCGAGTGTCAGAATTGGCGGCTTTGTCTCACAAAAGCCCATATCTGATTGTCCATTCGGACAGGGCAGAGCTGCGGACTCGTCCCCAGTTTCTCCCTAAGGTGGTGTCAGCGTTTCACCTGAACCAGCTTATTGTGGTACCTGCGGCTACTAGGGACTTGGAGGACTCCAAGTTGCTAGATGTTGTCAGGGCCCTGAAAATATAGGTTTCCAGGACGGCTGGAGTCAGGAAAACTGACTTGCTGTTATCCTGTATGCACCCAACAAACTGGGTGCTCTTGCTTCTAAGCAGACGATTGCTAGTTGGATGTGTAGTACAATTCAGCTTGCACATTCTGTGGCAGGCCTGCCACAGCCAAAATATGTAAATGCCCATTCCACAAGGAAGGTGGGCTCATCTTGGGCGGCTGCCCGAGGGGTCTCGGCTTTACAACTTTGCCGAGCTGCTACTTGGTCAGGGGCACACCCTGGCTGAGGAGGACCTGGAGTTCTCTCACTCGGTGCTGCAGAGTCATCCGCACTCTCCCGCCCATTTGGGAGCTTTGGTATAATCCCCATGGTCCTGACGGAGTCCCCAGCATCCACTTAGGACGTCAGAGAAAATAAGAATTTACTTACCGATAATTCTATTTCTCGTAGTCCGTAGTGGATGCTGGGCGCCCATCCCAAGTGCGGATTGTCTGCAATACTTGTACATAGTTATTGTTACAAAAATCGGGTTATTATTGTTGTGAGCCATCTTTTCAGAGGCTCCGCTGTTATCATGCTGTTAACTGGGTTCAGATCACAGGTTGTACAGTGTGATTGGTGTGGCTGGTATGAGTCTTACCCGGGATTCAAAATCCTTCCTTATTGTGTACGCTCGTCCGGGCACAGTATCCTAGCTGAGGCTTGGAGGAGGGTCATGGGGGGAGGAGCCAGTGCACACCACCTGATCCTAAAGCTTTTACTTTTGTGCCCTGTCTCCTGCGGAGCCGCTGTTCCCCATGGTCCTGATGGAGTCCCCAGCATCCACTACGGACTACGAGAAATAGAATTATCGGTAAGTAAATTCTTATTTTTTTAATGATCTGAGCATACAGCACTCACAGGAGTTGTTCTCATCTTAAGCAGGGCAGGACTAACCCTTGGGGGGCATATCACTAAGTACAAGGGTGCCCCGAGTGTAAGTGAAGCGGGGGGGGGGGGTCTATTAGATTGTGCATACCTCCCAACATGACCTATCCCAAGAGGGACAAAATGCTCTGCTCCTGGACTTCCCTCTTAATATATGTTTTGCGTCACCTGTATTGAACTAGTTAATTGATAAGAATAGTATTTCAATACAGAAAAGGAGCAGTTGCTGATATCCCTAAGTCACTCACAGCTCCATCTCCCCCATCCTATGTTTCCTCTGCTTGGGAAGCTCCTGCTGATGTACAAGAGGGAGAGCTAGTAATGTCAGTGTGCTCTAGCCGGGGGGGCCCCTGACAGAGGGGGCCCGGGGTACAGTATCCCCTGCACCCCCTCCCCCTTTATCTGGCTATGATCTTAGGTATAATTTACACTTGGAAAATTTTCACATAAAATTAATATAACTACACCTACAGTATTTGCTGCTGCATATACGTCTTGTGGTCTATGTGAATCAACGTATGTGTGTAAATGAGTTTGTGTATGTGTAAAGCATGATGATACACCGCCAAGCATTTCATGATGCTCTTGATGGTGGTTTTAAATGTACAATTTTTGTTTTCTTTAATTAAAGTGTTCCCAGCACCAGTGCTCATAGTCTAGGCTGTTAGCGCATACTTGGGGGAACAACAGCGTAGTAAAAAGCTATGACAGATTTGACTGCTGACACACAGAATGTAATATGGCAGTTAGGAGCTGATTGGCTGGTACTTTATCTCTCACCACTTTATTATTCTCCAAGGTTTAGTACATCCTCATCAAGAGCAGGGAAACCCACAACATAGAGTCTCCGTCATATAATGTCAAACAGTTCTGGGGCAATGGGTTTGGGGTAATAAACTGTAAATGTACAGATCAGTATATTTTACTTGTTGACTACTCATCTCAGCAGGCCCTGGCATCATGGCCGGTGCTAGGGTGTTCAGCGCCCCCTGCAAACTATAAATTTGCGCCTTTCCATACTTTATGAAGGGACAGCACGTGCCTTTGGTGCACACCAAAGAAGGAGTGTGGTTTTACACGGAAGGGGCATGGCCACACAATAGAACCCCCATTTCAAATTACGCTACAGTAGCACAATCTTATTCACATAACACTTCACGTAGTAGTGCTTCTTATATACAAAATCCCCCTGTAATAGTGCCGCTTACACAAAATCCCCCTTGTAGTAGTGCCACTTACACAAAATCCCCCCTGTAGTAGTGCCGCTTACACAAAATCCCCCCTGTAGTAGTGCAGCTTACACAAAATCCTCCCTGTAGTAGTGCCGCTTACACAAAATCCCCCTTGTAGTAGTGCCGCTTACACAAAATCCTCCCTGTAGTAGTGCCGCTTACACAAAATCCCCCCTGTATTAGTGCAGCTTACACAAAATCCTCCCTGTAGTAGTGCCGCTTACACAAAATCTCCCTTGTAGTAGTGCCGCTTACACAAAATCCCCCCTGTATTAGTGCAGCTTACACAAAATCATCCCTGTAGTAGTGCCACTTACACAAAATCTCCCCTGTAGTAGTGCCGCTTACACAAAATCTCCCTTGTAGTATTGTCGTTTACACAAAATCCCCCTTGTAGTATTGTTGCTTACACAAAATCTCCCCTGTAGTAGTGCCGCTTACACCAAATCTCCCTTGTAGTAGTGCCGCTTACACAAAATCCCCCCTGTATTAGTGCAGCTTACACAAAATCCTCCCTGTAGTAGTGCCGCTTACAAAAAATCTCCCTTGTAGTAGTGTCATTTACACAAAATCCCCCTTGTAGTATTGCCGCTTACACAAAATCCCCCGTGTAGTAGTGTCGCTTACATAAAATCCCCCCTGTGGTAGTGCCACTTAAACAAATTCCCCTCTGTAGTAGTGTGGCTTACACAAAATCCATTCCTGTAGTAGTGTCGCTTACACCAAATTCCGCCTGTGGTAGTGCCGCTTAGACAAAATTCCACCTGTAGTAGTGCTGCTTAAACACATTTTGCCCACCCAGTCACACAGATACACACACACACACACACACACACACACACACACACACACACACACACACATAGATACACGCATACATACACACACACACACACACACACAAACACACTTTCTCAGGCTCACTCACTCTCTTTACATCTTCTTACCAAAGGGAAGTCTGGCTGGCCGTTGCTGTTCATCCTCCTGTTCCTCCTCATGATCAGCCTGGTCCAGTGTAGCTCCGCCCCTCTGTTCCACACAGCCCCACCCCCTTTTAGGGTCTTCCTTCCTGGCCTGCACAGCGCACACTATGGCTCTGCGCTGTCACACAGTCATGGAGGGGGAAAGGACGTTTAAAGCTGCTGGCACAGCAGCCGGCAGCAGCAGGGGGGGGGGACAGGCATTTAGAGCGCCTCACCTGCACTGCATCCCCTTACTGAGTGGGTAGCACCGGGCCTGTCTGGCATGCTTATTCGGCTATGGTATGCTGGCACCTGTAGAACTGTATGTGCCAGCATGCCTTGGCATCCAGGTTTCACTGGGACCAGTGATGCAACTGTAAAAAGTATTGTAGAATAACCACACATATAAAATATGTGTAAAAAAAAACTTTATTCAAAATGAAAACGTTCCCACCACAGGTGCATTGATGCAAATATGTTGCAGCTTCATAAATTGCCCTCTCTATGGTGTCACACTAAGGAGTTATTAGCATAACATGTTTTAATAATGACATATTTGTACTAATTGATTCTCTTTCTATGGAGAGGAAAGAGTACAGTGACCCACACGCACCTTGGCAGCTGCTTGTATCCACATTAACATGCTTCAACACTTACTGGCTACATTCCAACTATGCCAAGGAAAAATAATAAGACAAAGCAGGCCACAGTCCGTTTCCTAATCTGCCAAGTGCATCACTATTTCGTAATGAAAACGTCGCTGAAGCCATTAGGTCATTCCCGCAGGAAATCAGGGGGGAAAAAAGACAGATATTCTTGGAAACAGTTGATGAATGCATACAGTACCTGTAGAAACATACTGTAGTTGGTAGATATGGGCAGGGCCAGCTACTCCTTCATCACGGTGTCACCGTGCCCCATTCAGCAGCACCCATTTAATATAAGTGTATATTTGTTAGTGATGAGCGGGTTCGTTTCTCGGAAACCGAACCCCCCCGAACTTTACTCTTTTTACACGGGTCCGAGCAGACTCGGATCCTCCCGCCTTGCTCGGCTAACCCGAGCGCGCCCGAACGTCATCATCCCGCTGTCGGATTCTCGTGAGATTCGGATTCTATATAAGCAGCCGCGCGTCGCCGCCATTTTCACACGTGCATTGAGATTGATAGGGAGAGGACGTGGCTGGCGTCCTCTCCGTTTAGTTATAGAGCCTTAGAGTTAGTTGATCTGATTGATTGCTACTGCTTAGCTTATTGTGGGGAGGATTGGGGAGCAGCTGTTAGGACAGGAGGAGTACAGTGCAGAGTTTTGCTATTTTTTTTTTATCCGTTCTCTGCCTGAAAAAAACGCTCCATACCATAACTGTGCTCAGCCTTAGTGTGCTGCATGATATATCTGACTGTGCTGAGTGCTCACACTGCTTAATTGTGGGGGAGACTGGGGAGCAGCTATAGCAGGAGTACAGTGCAGAGTTTTGCTGACAGTGACCACCAGTATACGTTTGTCTGCCTGAAAAACACTCCTGTGGTGTCTTTTTTTCTTTATACTATAAACGCAGTCTGCTGACAGTGTCCACCAGGTCCATTATACTGTATATAGCAGTACGGTAGGCCACTGCTGTACCTACCTCTGTGTCGTCACTCGTCGTCATACATAAAGTATACTAGTAGTATATCCATCCATCCATCTACATTGTATACCTGTGGTGTCTTTTTTTCTTTATACTATAAACGCAGTCTGCTGACAGTGTCCACCAGGTCCATAATACTGTATATAGCAGTACGGTAGGCCACTGCTGTACCTACCTCTGTGTCGTCACTCGTCGTCATACATAAAGTATACTAGTAGTATATCCATCCATCTACATTGTATACCTGTGGTGTCTTTTTTTCTTTATACTATAAATGCAGTCTGCTGACAGTGTCCACCAGGTCCATTATACTGTATATAGCAGTACGGTAGGCCACTGCTGTACCTACCTCTGTGTCGTCACTCATCGTCATACATAAAGTATACTAGTAGTATATCCATCTATCTACATTGTATACCTGTGGTGTCTTTTTTTCTTTATACTATAAACGCAGTCTGCTGACAGTGTCCACCAGGTCCATTATACTGTATATAGCAGTACGGTAGGCCACTGCTGTACCTACCTCTGTGTCGTCACTCGTCGTCATACATAAAGTATACTAGTAGTATATCCATCCATCTACATTGTATACCTGTGGTGTCTTTTTTTCTTTAAACTATAAATGCAGTCTGCTGACAGTGTCCACCAGGTCCATTATACTGTATATAGCAGTACGGTAGGCCACTGCTGTACCTACCTCTGTGTCGTCACTCGTCATCATACATAAAGTATACTAGTAGTATATCCATCCATCTACATTGTATACCTGTGGTGTCTTTTTTTCTTTATACTATAAACGCAGTCTGCTGACAGTGTCCACCAGGTCCATTATACTGTATATAGCAGTACCGTAGGCCACTGCTGTACCTACCTCTGTGTCGTCACTCGTCGTCATACATAAAGTATACTAGTAGTATATCCATCCATCTACTTTGTATACCTGTGGTGTCTTTCTTTCTTTATACTATAAACGCAGTCTGCTGACAGTGTCCACCAGGTCCATAATACTGTATATAGCAGTACGGTAGGCCACTGCTGTACCTACCTCTGTGTCGTCATACATAAAGTATACTAGTAGTATATCCATCCATCTACATTGTATACCTGTGGTGTCTTTTTTTCTTTATACTATAAACGCAGTCTGCTGACAGTGTCCACCAGGTCCATTATACTGTATATAGCAGTACGGTAGGCCACTGCTGTACCTACCTCTGTGTCGTCACTCGTCGTCATACATAAAGTATACTAGTAGTATATCCATCCATCTACATTGTATACCTGTGGTGTCTTTTTTTCTTTATACTATAAACACAGTCTGCTGACAGTGTCCACCAGGTCCATTATACTGTATATAGCAGTACGGTAGGCCACTGCTGTACCTACCTCTGTGTCGTCACTCGTCGTCATACATAAAGTATACAAGTAGTATATCCATCCATCTACATTGTATACCTGTGGTGTCTTTTTTCCTTTATTCTATAAACGCAGTCTGCTGACAGTGTCCACCAGGTCCATAATACTGTATATAGCAGTACGGTAGGCCACTGCTGTACCTACCTCTGTGTCGTCACTCTATCGTCATACATAAAGTATACTAGTAGTATATCCATCCATCTACATTGCATACCTGTGGTGTCTTTTTTTCTTTATACTATAAACGCAGTCTGCTGACAGTGTCCACCAGGTTCATTATACTGTATATAGCAGTACGGTAGGCCACTGCTGTACCTACCTCTGTGTCGTCACTCGTCGTCATACATAAAGTATACTAGTAGCATATCCATCCATCTACATTGTATACCTGTGGTGTCTTTTTTTCTTTATACTATAAACACAGTCTGCTGACAGTGTCCACCAGGTCCATTATACTTTATATAGCAGTACGGTAGGCCACTGCTGTACCTACCTCTGTGTCATCACTCGTCGTCATACATAAAGTATACTAGTAGTATATCCATCCATCTACATTGTATACCTGTGGTGTCTTTTTTTCTTTATTCTATAAACGCAGTCTGCTGACAGTGTCCACCAGGTCCATAGTACTGTATATAGCAGTACGGTAGGCCACTGCTGTACCTACCTCTGTGTCGTCACTCTATCGTCATACATAAAGTATACTAGTAGTATTACTTCCATCCATCTACATTGTATACCTGTGGTGTCTTTTTTTCTTTATACTATAAACGCAGTCTGCTGACAGTGTCCACCAGGTCCATTATACTGTATATAGCAGTACGGTAGGCCACTGCTTTACCTACCTCTGTGTCGTCACTCGTCGTCATACATAAAGTATACTAGTAGTATATCCATCCATCTACATTGTATACCTGTGGTGTCTTTTTTTCTTTATACTATAAACGCAGTCTGCTGACAGTGTCCACCAGGTCCATTATACTGTATATAGCAGTATGGTAGGCCACTGCTGTACCTACCTCTGTGTCGTCACTCGTCGTCATACATAAAGTATACTAGTAGTATATCCATCCATCTACATTGTATACCTGTGGTGTCTTTTAGTTGTGCGCATTAAAATATGGAGAACAAAAATGTGGAGGTTAAAAAAATAGGTAAAGATCAAGATCCACTTCCACCTCGTGCTGAAGCTGCTGCCACTAGTCATGGCCGAGACGATGAAATGCCATCAACGTCGTCTGCCAAGGCCGATGCCCAATGTCATAGTACAGAGCATGTAAAATCCAAAACACAAAAGATCAGTAAAAAAATGACCCAAAAATCAAAATTAAAAGCATCTGAGGAGAAGCGTAAACTTGCCAATATGCCATTTACGACACAGAGTGGCAAGGAACGGCTGAGGCCCTGGCCTATGTTCATGGCTAGTGGTTCAGCTTCACATGAGGATGGAAGCACTCAGCCTCTCGCTAGAAAAATGAAAAGACTTAAGCTGGCAAAAGCACAGCAAAGAACTGTGCGTTCTTCGAAATCACAAATCCCCAAGGAGAGTCCAATTGTGTCGGCTGCGATGCCTGATCTTCCCAACACTGGACGGGAAGAGCTTGCGCCTTCCACCATTTGCACGCCCCCTGCAAGTGCTGGAAGGAGCACCCGCAGTCCAGTTCCTGATAGTCAAATTGAAGATGTCAGTGTTGAAGTACACCAGGATGAGGATATGGGTGTTGCTGGCGCTGGGGAGGAAATTGACAAGGAGGATTCTGATGGTGAGGTGGTTTGTTTAAGTCAGGCACCCGGGTAGACACCTTTTGTCCGTGGGAGGAATATGGCCATTGACATGCCTGGTCAAAATACAAAAAAAATCAGCTCTTCGGTGTGGAATTATTTCAACACAAATGCGGACAACAGGTGTCAAGCCGTGTGTTGCCTTTGTCAAGCTGTAATAAGTAGGGGTAAGGACGTTAACTACCTCGGAACATCCTCCCTTATACGTCACCTGCAGCGCATTCATCATAAGTCAGTGACAAGTTCAAAAACTTTGGGCGACAGCGGAAGCAGTCCACTGACCAGTAAATCCCTTCCTCTTGTAACCAAGCTCACGCAAACCACATCACCAACTCCCTCAGTGTCAATTTCCTCCTTACCCAGGAAAGCCAATAGTCCTGCAGGCCATGTCACTGGCAAGTCTGACGAGTCCTCTCCTGCCTGGGATTCCTCCGATGCATCCTTGAGTGTAACGCCTACTGCTGCTGGCGCTGCTGTTGTTGCTGCTGGGAGTCGATGGTCATCCCAGAGGGGAAGTCGGAAGACCACTTGTACTACTTCCAGTAAGCAATTGACTGTCCAACAGTTCTTTGCGAGGAAGATGAAATATCACAGCAGTCATCCTGCTGCAAAGCGGATAACTCAGGCCATGACAACTATGTTGGTGTTAGACGTGCGTCCAGTATCCGCCGTTAGTTCACAGGGAACTAGAGAATTGCTTGAGGTAGTGTGCCCCCGTTACCAAATACCATCTAGGTTCCACTTCTCTAGGCAGGCGATACCGAGAATGTACACAGATGTCAGAAAAAGAGTCACCAGTGTCCTAAAAAATGCAGTTGTACCCAATGTCCACTTAACCACGGACATGTGGACAAGTGGAGCAGGGCAGACTCAGGACTACATGACTGTGACAGCCCACTGGGTAGATGTATTGCCTCCCGCAGCAAGAACAGCAGCGGCGGCACCAGTAGCAGCGTCTCGCAAACGCCAACTCGTTCCTAGGCAGGCTACGCTTTGTATCACCGCTTTCCAGAATACGCACACAGCTGAAAACCTCTTACGGCAACTGAGGAAGATCATCGCAGAATGGCTTACCCCAATTGGACTCTCCTGGGGATTTGTGGCATCGGACAACGCCAGCAATATTGTGCGTGCATTACATCTGGGCAAATTCCAGCACGTCCCATGTTTTGCACATACCTTGAATTTGGTGGTGCAGAATTATTTAAAAAACGACAGGGGCGTGCAAGAGATGCTGTCGGTGGCCAGAAGAATTGCGGGCCACTTTCTGCATACAGGCACCGCGTACAGAAGACTGGAGCACCACAAAAAACACCTGAACCTGCCCTGCCATCATCTGAAGCAAGAGGTGGTAACGAGGTGGAATTCAACCCTCTATATGCTTCAGAGGATGGAGGAGCAGCAAAAGGCCATTCAAGCCTATACATCTGCCCAGGATATAGGCAAAGGAGGTGGAATGCACCTGTCTCAAGCGCAGTGGAGAATGATTTCAACGTTGTGCAAGGTTCTGAAACCTTTTGAACTTGCCACACGTGAAGTCAGTTCAGACACTGCCAGCCTGAGTCAGGTCATTCCCCTCATCAGGCTTTTGCAGAAGAAGCTGGAGACATTGAAGGAGGAGCTAAGACATAGCGATTCCGCTAGGCATGTGGGACTTGTGGATGGAGCCCTTCATTCGCTTAACCAGGATTCACGGGTGGTCAATCTGTTGAAATCAGAGCACTACATTTTGGCCACCGTGCTCGATCCTAGATTTAAAACCTACGTTGTATCTCTCTTTCCGGCAGACACAAGTCTGCAGAGGTTCAAAGACCTGCTGGTGAGAAAATTGTCAAGTCAAGCGGAACGTGACCCGTCACCATCTCCTCCTTCACATTCTCCCGCAACTGGGGGTGCGAGGAAAAGGCTAAGAATTCAGAGCCCACCCGCTGGCGGTGATGCAGGGCAGTCTGGAGCGAGTGCTGACATCTGGTCCGGACTGAAGGACCTGCCAACGATTACTGACATGTTGTCTACTGTCACTGCATATGATTCTGTCACCATTGAAAGAATGGTGGAGGATTATATGAGTGACCGCATCCAAGTAGGCACGTCAGACAGTCCGTACGTATACTGGCAGGAAAAAGAGTCAATTTGGAGGCCCTTGCAGAAACTGGCTTTATTCTACCTAAGTTGCCCTCCCTCCAGTGTGTACTCCGAAAGAGTGTTTAGTGCCGCCGCTCACCTTGTCAGCAATCGGCGTACGAGGTTACTTCCAGAAAATGTGGAGAAGATGATGTTCATTAAAATGAATTATAATCAATTCCTCCGTGGAGACATTCACCAGCAGCAATTGCCTCCAGAAAGTACACGGGGACCTAAGATGGTGGATTCCAGTGGGGACGAATTAATAATCTGTGAGGAGGGGGATGTACACAGTGAAAGGGGTGATGAATCGGACGATGATGATGAGATGGACATCTTGCCTCCGTAGAGCCAGTTTGTGCAAGGAGAGATTGATTGCTTCTTTTTTGGTGGGGGCCCAAACCAACCAGTCATTTCAGTCACAGTCATGTGGCAGACCCTGTCACTGAAATGATGGGTTCGTTAAAGTGTGCATATCCTGTTTACACAACATAAGGGTGGGTGGGAGGGCCCAAGGACAATTCCATCTTGCACCTCTTTTTTCTTTCATTTTTCTTTGCGCCATGTGCTGTTTGGGGAGTATTTTTTTGAATGGCCATCCTGCGTGACACTGCAGTGCCACTCCTAGATGGGCCAGGTGTTTGTGTCGGCCACTAGGGTCGCTTAGCTTAGTCACACAGCTACCTCATTGCGCCTCTTTTTTTCTTTGCATCATGTGCTGTTTGGGGAGTATTTTTTTGAAGGGCCATCCTGCGTGACACTGCAGTGACACTCCTAGATGGGCCAGGTGTTTGTGTCGGCCACTTGGGTCGCTTATCTTAGTCACACAGCTACCTCATTGCGCCTCTTTTTTTCTTTGCGTCATGTGCTGTTTAGGGAGTATTTTTTTGAAGGGCCATCCTGCCTGACACTGCAGTGCCACTCCTAGATGGGCCAGATGTTTGTGTCGGCCACTTGGGTCGCTTATCTTAGTCACACAGCTACCTCATTGCGCCTCTTTTTTTCTTTGCGTCATGTGCTGTTTGGGGAGTATTTTTTTGAAGGGCCATCCTGCGTGACACTGCAGTGCCACTCCTAGATGGGCCAGGTGTTTGTGTCAGCTACTAGGGTCGCTTAGCTTAGTCACACAGCTACCTCATTGCGCCTCTTTTTTTCTTTGCGTCATGTGCTGTTTGGGGAGTATTTTTTTGAAGGGCCATCCTGCGTGACACTGCAGTGACACTCCTAGATGGGCCAGGTGTTTGTGTCGGCCACTTGTGTCGCTTAGCTTAGTCACATAGCGACCTTGGTGTGCCTCTTTTTTTCTTTGCATCATGTGCTGTTTGGGGACAATTTTTTTGAAGTGCCATCCTGCCTGACACTGCAGTGCCACTCCTAGATGGGCCAGGTGTTTGTGTCGGCCACAAGGGTTGCTTATCTTAGTCACACAGCTACCTCATTGCGCCTCTTTTTTTCTTTGCATCATGTGCTGTTTGGGGAGTATTTTTTTGAAGGGCCATCCTGCGTGACACTGCAGTGCCACTCCTAGATGGGCCAGGTGTTTGTGTCGGCCACTTGTGTCGCTTAGCTTAGTCACACAGCTACCTCATTGCGCCTCTTTTTTTCTTTGCGTCATGTGCTGTTTGGGGAGTATTTTTTTGAAGGGCCATCCTGCGTGACACTGCAGTGCCACTCCTAGATGGGCCAGGTGTTTGTGTCGGCCACTTGTGTCGCTTAGCTTAGTCACACAGCGACCTTGGTGTGCCTCTTTTTTTCTTTGCATCATGTGCTGTTTGGGGACAATTTTTTTGAAGTGCCATCCTGCCTGACACTGCAGTGCCACTCCTAGATGGGCCAGGTGTTTGTGTCGGCCACAAGGGTCGCTTATCTTAGTCACACAGCTACCTCATTGCGCCTCTTTTTTTCTTTGCGTCATGTGCTGTTTGGGGAGTATTTTTTTGAAGGGCCATCCTGCGTGACACTGCAGTGCCACTCCTAGATGGGCCAGGTGTTTGTGTCGGCCACTTGTGTCGCTTAGCTTAGTCACACAGCTACCTCATTGCGCCTCTTTTTTTCTTTGCGTCATGTGCTGTTTGGGGAGTATTTTTCTGAAGGGCCATCCTGCGTGACACTGCAGTGCCACTCCTAGATAGGCCAGGTGTTTGTGTCGGCCACTAGGGTCGCTTAGCTTAGTCACACAGCTACCTCATTGCGCCTCATTTTTTCTTTGCGTCATGTGCTGTTTGGGGAGTATTTTTTTGAAGGGCCATCCTGCGTGACACTGCAGTGCCACTCCTAGATGGGCCAGGTGTTTGTGTCGGCCACTAGGGTCGCTTAGCTTAGTCACACAGCTACCTCATTGCGCCTCTTTTTTTCTTTGCGTCATGTGCTGTTTGGGGAGTATTTTTTTGAAGGGCCATCCTGCGTGACACTGCAGTGCCACTCCTAGATGGGCCAGGTGTTTGTGTCGGCCACTTGGGTCGCTTATCTTAGTCACACAGCTACCTCATTGCGCCTCTTTTTTTCTTTGCGTCATGTGCTGTTTGGGGAGTATTTTTTTGAAGGGCCATCCTGCGTGACACTGCAGTGCC
Organism: Pseudophryne corroboree; assembly: GCF_028390025.1. Taxonomy (NCBI): domain Eukaryota; kingdom Metazoa; phylum Chordata; class Amphibia; order Anura; family Myobatrachidae; genus Pseudophryne; species Pseudophryne corroboree. The sequence goes on from NC_086452.1 coordinate 143,121,576, forward strand.
ACTCCTAGATGGTCCAGGTGTTTGTGTCGGCCACTTGGGTCGCTTAGCTTAGTCATCCAGCGACCTCGGTGCAAATTTTAGGACTAAAAATAATATTGTGAGGTGTGAGGTGTTCAGAATAGACTGAAAATGAGTGGAAATTATGGTTATTGAGGTTAATAATACTATGGGATCAAAATGACCCCCAAATTCTATGATTTAAGCTGTTTTTTAGGGTTTTTTAAAAAAAACACCCGAATCCAAAACACACCCGAATCCGACAAAATAATTTCGGTGAGGTTTTGCCAAAACGCGTTCGAACCCAAAACACGGCCGCGGAACCGAACCCAAAACCAAAACACAAAACCCGAAAAATTGCCGGTGCACATCACTAATATTTGTATTTGTCTATTTTTATCTACCATTTACATAAGTAACGTGCTGTTTTATTATGTGGCACCCCAGTTGTTAAATGGCATGGATCTGAAAACTATGCTCAATGTGAATAAATCGGCTGCTACTTTTGATACATCCTCCTGTGTATTATCAGGGGTCAGTGAACAAATTGCTTTATTCCCTGAGAGTCATCCAGGGTTGACAGCTAAGAGTCAGAAATAAAACAATCTTGAACTGCTCTGAGGCTGTACCAATGATCCTGATATGTCAAGAATAACTCTTCTAAACACCACACCACAAGCTGATAAGTATACCAAAGGTTTTGTAAAATGTAACAAGTTTAAATAAATGAGATGTACACTTCAGGCTGCCTGTTGGGTGAATATGATATGGCAGCTTATAGAGCAGATGCAGGCAGCACTCACTCTCCACCAAAACTAATAAGGTACGTACAGTAGGAATGTATGCCTGCATAGGTGGAAAATCTCAGATAAATATACATAAGTTTACATATTTGACTTTGGACAAATGAAATATGGTGTTGCGCATATAGTAACACTGTTATACAGTAATGTTATGCCATGGGGTGGATTGGGATGGAAAATCAGCCTAGGAAATTTATGGAAGCAGTCCTAATAATGGAGGTGCGGTCTGTTGAGGGATGGGGTCTGATGAAGGATAGGGTCTGTTGAGGGGGGCAGGATCCCTCCTCATAGGGTCTGATTGTACGCAATTGCGGCCATCCTTGCGTCTTTTGCCGTAGTTGTGTCTTAGATCAGGGGCGGATTGGGAACTAAAAGTGGCCCTGTCAAATTTTGTAGAAGTGACCTGACATGGGCAGCACAAGAGGTGTAACATACAGTGTAGCTATGGCAGCATCACTGGATGGCAGAGTTGCTGTACTGCAGAGATGGAATAACAGAATTAATGGGGACAATGCAATGTACTGGGTGTCGTGGGCAGCCTGTCACGTGGGGGGTGGGTTCACATGACAACACACAAAACAGGCCCCAGAGACATATTGGCAAACCAGGACTCCTCCTGTTGAGACCTATGGGGATCCGGCCCTGGTTATGCCATTTTTTGTATGAATGTTAACTGTTAATATACACCTCTGCATTGACTTTGACCATGGCATTGGGTACCACATTCCGTAACATACTGTAGATGACATATAATGTACATTTGAAAGATCTTTCCACCGTGGGACTACCAACTCCCATTATAGCTTCTGCAAATCCTACATATAATTCCCTGGTCCTGCCTTGTATAATAGCACATACCTGTAAGAGACTATTTGTCTTCAGCTCCGATAAACTATTGTCTTTGCATGATTACGTTTTGTTTCCAAATATGAATGGCCTGCATTAGTTGAAGGCTCTATGCACAATTCCAGCTTCATACAGTACTGGGGACATTCAGAGACTACAGCTTCCAGTGCTGAAATTCTGAAGTTGCCCATGGTATTGAGACTGCTTGTGTAGGACGTCTGCAGTAAATAGTGTATGGGAGGACTTAATTTAGTAGAGTAGTGGGCTATTGGCAAATATCACATCAGTGGGTTCCATATCAAATTACAGAGAAAAAGGGGTAACATATCACTGTGTCAAGACAAAACCAGCTGCACACATTATGTCGCATAACGGTGTTTTACATTTAATAAATTTGGGAAGGCAAAATCAGAGATGTTAAAATCAAAATAAATTTGTTTGATTAGAGGTTTGCAATTACAATGGGTGTGTCACAAGCTGGGGGTTACCTCCAGAGCCGGGGTCCGGGGCTTGCCCATCCGGCTGCTGGCGGTGCGGCATGGCCGTGGAGAGACACAGCAGGGCTGGCGGCGATGATGGTATGTATTCCAGGGAGCAGGAGATAAGGGACATGGCAGGTGAAGAGGGGCACTCTTGTCTGTCTGTAGCACTGGGGTCACCATGTTGGAGATCAAGTTTCCCGCATCCAATGAGCTCTGTGGGACGCTCACTCCAATCACAGGTAGCTTCCTCTTACAAAAGGGGTCAGCCCACTCTTTCATGCTGCCAGTGCTTATGTTACTGCCCTGTGCAGAAGCTCCCACTCTGTACTCCCTCCCAAATTTACTGTGGTTCTCCCATGCTCTAGCTCTGCTTTTCAAGTATTCTCGCTACCTCTTGCTGCACCCTTTCCGGTGGCTTCTTGGTTCCGCGGCTTACAGCTGCTTGCCCTCAGTACACCCCTCTCACGGGTACCCCGTGACCATTGAGGGGCCTCTTGGTCATCCGCAGTGCCCTTCAGCCATGACTATCCAGCATTCATTTTTCAGTCTTCATTCGCATGTGTTCTTCAGCCACGTTTGTCAAGCATTCATTCTTCAGTCTTCATTTTCCTGTATTCTTTAGCCATGTTTGTCAAACATACATTCTACAGTCTGCAAGTCTTTATTCTTCAGTGCTCTTCAGCCTCATTTGCCAACCATACGTTCTTCAGTCTGCAAGTCTTTATTCGTCATTGCTCTTCAGCCTAGTTTGCCAGCATACATTCTTCAGTCCTCAAGTCTTTATTCTTCAGAACTCTTCAGCTTCATTTGCCAAGCATCCATTCTTCAGTTCACAAGGCTATATTCTTCTGAGTTATCCAGCCACATTTATCAAGTCTTTAAGTCTTTAATCCTCAGAGCTCCTCTATCAGGCATAACAAGCATTCTTTCTTCAGTTTACAAGTCTTCATTCCGGATAGTTCTTTCACCTCGTTACCGAGTATTCGCAACGCGGTCTTCAGTTTACAACTTTCTTCTTGTCTACTCCTAAAGGTCCAAAATTTATGAGAAGGAACTACATTCAGCCACCTCGTTTTCTTTGCGCGGTAGCATCCGCTCCATCAGCCGACGCTCACTTGTTGGAACCTCAATCTTAGTCCAGTGCGACAGGGAGTAGTGGGGTTTTTCAGAATTACACTAGGATTTGGTAATAGTCAGATCTATATAAAGGTTGGACTAAAGACCTATAGTATTTAAGATTTTACTTTACCTTGGTCATTCAACTCTAAGGAAGAGACTAACCTTTGAAACAATCAGCCACTTTACTTTCTAGGAAACCAGTGGGTTGAAAATGTATTACACATTTGGTGACCCCCTTGTTCTGGTGAGCCTAGGGAAATGGTCCATTAACCAATGTATTTAAAACAATGATACTGGCTTTTGTCCCCATTGTTGCTTAATTGCATGGCTTAGTAGTTTAGGGTCAAAATGTGATAAGAAATAAATCTTTAAAAGGGTTTGTGTCCAGAAAGCAAGACAAGTTGGCTAGTATGGTGTTTCACTGAGGAATTCTTGTATTTTAAATACAGATTTGTAAACCATGATGGAAATATTTTGTTGGACTAAATGGTTTTCCTTTTCTCACTACATCAGCTATTTTATAGAAAGAGCTGTGAGGTAGCTTTAAAGTACCCAGAAAATTTCTATCAAATACATTTGTGTATAAAATAGGAGCAATTATTGAAGTATAAACAGCATGTCTTTATTCTCACATCTATACAAAATGTCATCAAGTCAAGATTTATAAGATTTATAGCAATGGTATTATACAGTATAACAACATCTACTAACAGAACAGTACAGGTGAGTGAGTGAGAAATAGACAGAGACTATGGGGTATATGCAATTCACGGCGAATCGCGGCAATTTTTCGCCGTTTTTTAATTCGACTTAATTCGACAGGTGAATTCCGGAAGGTGGCTTCCGGAATTCACCATATTCAATGAAAAACGGATTCGCCAGAATCGCGGGCGAAAATCGGCCGATTTGGCAGATTTTGCCGCGATTTTAAAAAACGGGAAAAAACGGGAAAAACACGGAAAAAAAAATGGCGTGGGGTCCCCCCTCCAAAGCATAACCAGCCTCTGGCTCTTCGAGCTGGTCCTGGTTCTAAAAATGCAGGGGAAAAATTGGGCAGGGATCCCCCGTATTTTTAAAACCAGCACCGGGCTCTGCGCCTGGTGCTGGTGCCAAAATTATGGGGGACAAAAAGAGTAGGGGTCCCCCGTATTTTTAACACCAGCATCGGGCTCCACTAGCTGGACAGATAATGCCACAGCCGGGGGTCACTTTTATGCCGTGCCCTGCGGCCGTGGCATTAAATATCCAACTAGTCACCCCTGGCCGGGGTACCCTGGGGGAGTGGGGACCCCTACAATCAAGGGGTCCCCCCCCAGCCACCCAAGGGCCAGGGGTGAAGCCCGAGGCTGTCCCCCCCCATCCAATGGGCTGCGGATGGGGGGGCTGATAGCCATTTGTGATAATAAAAAGATATTGTTTTTTCCAGTAGTACTACAAGTCCCAGCAAGCCTCCCCCGCAAGCTGGTACTTGGAGAACCACAAGTACCAGCATGCGGGAGAAAAACGGGCCCGCTGGTACCTGTAGTACTACTGGGAAAAAAATACCCAAATAAAAACAGTACACACACACCTTGATAGTAAAACTTTATTACACACTACCGACACACACATACTTACCTATGTTGACACGCCGACTGCCACGGTCTCCGACGATCCGAGGTACCTGTGAAAAAATTATACTCACCTTCCAGCGTCCAGAGGTACATCCAGGTCCAGAGATAATCCACGTACTTGGCAAAACAAAAAAACGAACACCGATCCATACCGGACTAAGAAAGGGGTCCCATGCTTTCACATCAGACCCCTTTCTCCCGAATCCCGGGACATCACGTGACTCCTGTCACTGAAGTCCCTTCAGCCAATCAGGAAGCGCTACTTCCGTGGCGCTCATCTGATTGGCTGTGCGCTGTCTGTGCTGTGACAGCGCATCGCAAAGCCGCTCCATTACTTTCAATGGTGGGAACTTTGCGGGTAGCGGTGGGGTTAACCCGCGGTCAGCCGCTGACCGGCGGGTGACCTCACCGCTAGCCGCTAAGTTCCCACCATTGAATATAATGGACTGGGCTGTGCGATGCGCTGTCTGCTCAGACGCGCAGAGCCAATCAGATGAGCGCAACAAAGTTGCGCTTCCTGATTGGCTTTAGAGACCTTTCTGTGACAGCTGTCACTGACAGGTCTCTCTGCATTCGGGGAAAGGGGTCTCATGTGTCAGCATGGGACCCCTTTCAGTCCGTTTGGTCGGGTATTTGCGTTTTGTTTTTTTCTACAAGTACGTGGATTTATCTCTGGACCATGGCTGAGGTGAGTATATTGATCTTTTATTTTCAGGTACCCCTGGATTCTACATGGAGAAGAGGACCGATGTCGGCGTGTGAACATAGGTAAGTATGTGTGTGTCGACGTATGAAATAAAGTTTTACTTTCACGGTGTGTGTGTCCTGTTTTTATTTGGGTATTTTTTTTCCAGTAGTACTACAGGTACCAGCGGGCCCGTTTTTCTCCCGCATGCTGGTACTTGTGGTTCTCCAAGTACCAGCTTGCGGGGGAGGCTTGCTGGGACTTGTAGTACTGCTGGAAAAAACAATATTCTTTTCATGATCACAAAAGGCTATCAGCCCCCCCATCCGCAGCCCATTGGATGGGGGGGGGGCAGCCTCGGGCTTCACCCCTGGCCCTTGGGTGGCTGGGGGGGGGACCCTTTAAATGGAGGGGTCCCCACTCCCCCAGGGTACCCCGGCCAGGGGTGACTAGTTGGATATTTAATGCCACGGCCGCAGGGCACGGCATAAAAGTGACCCCCGGCTGTGGCATTATCTGTCCAGCTAGTGGAGCCCGATGCTGGTGTTAAAAATACGGGGCACCCCTACGCTTTTTGTCCCCCGTATTTTAGGCACCAGCACCAGGCGCAGAGCCCGGTGCTGGTTTTAAAAATACGGGGGATCCCCTGTCAATTTTTTCCCCGCATTTTTAGAACCAGGACCAGCTCAAAGAGCCCGAGGCCTGTTATGCTTTGGAGGGGGGACCCCACGCCATTTATTTTTAGGATTTTACCGTTCCAGCAATAAAAAAAAAAATAATATTTTAAAAAATATATAAATAATATTTGTGCCTCCAAAAAAAAAAAAAAAAGTACCTAATCCCTTCTAATATAAATAGATCTGCTATTCCCAAAAAAAAAACACAAAAAAAAACATGTTTAAATTTTTTTTATTTGTTTTCACCCTCCAAAGTGTGGCGGATTGAAAATGACGAATTTGCTGTCTAAAAGCACTGCTGTCGAATTTCCAAACTTGAATTGAATATGCTTTGGTTGAATTGCAGCACTTGTATCATTGCAGAAAAGTCGAATTTGCAAAAAGTCGAATTTCAAAAAGTCGAATTTTGAAAGTCCGTTTTTTGGTCGGAAAGCACTGAATTGCATAGGCAAATTTTTTTTTTGGTCGAAAATGACCCGGAATTCGACAATTTCGGGAATTCGACCGCAATTGCATATACCCCTATATTGATAACACAAAAGTAGAAATTTCAATAATGAAAAAGGAATATATCAGGTTATTCAATTATGCTAACATTATTTATTATTATTAATATTATTATTTATGTATGTTTTTATTAATTAATTTATTTTGTGCTACTAATTATGCAGTGCTGTAAAGAGAATAATTGTTACTCACAGCAGTTCTAGCGCCATTGGAGTTTACAGTGTTAATTCCCACCACACAACCAATTGGAGTGTTGGAATGAGCTGAAGCGACTGTAAGAAATCCATGTAAACCCAGGAAGAATATACAGACTACACACAGATATGGCCCTGGCCAGGAACTGAAAGCAAGACAACAGCACTGAGAGGCATCAGTGTTACCCACTGTGAAATAAGCTCTCCAGTCTTAAATGGTAGTAGCAGTACTCACCCTACTCACCTTAATTAATAGCTGTGAGAATGTTGCAAATAATGTACCTGAATTGTTACAACTGCCCTGCAATAACCTTATATGAATATGATATTGTTATAAACGTCTTTGGGCATGAGCTCTAATCAGGCCTAAAATAGGATTTCTGTCACCTGGGGCAAGGCAGTCATTTGGCTCAAACTCTTGCTGTACAATTACACCGCCAGGTCCTGTGCAGACCTTTGTGATGTCATCTGCACTAGAGAGCTACTTCATCCCGTGTCTGTAGGGAGAGAGTTACATCACTGAAGATTACTCACACTGTATTTCTGCATCCTGTGTCTCTGTGTAGATGCTGGTAGTATAGTGCAAGGTGGCAGATGTCTGATTGATGGCTGCCAGCTGCTGACCCTTGGCGTGAATGTCTCCTCCAGACAAGGGTTATGCAGATGTCAAAACGCACGCAGTGGGAAAGCCGAATTTGCCAGGTAATCCTACGGTAGCATCTAGTTACCCTGGGTCCATGTCAACAACTATTTGGAATAGTAACCAGTGGCGAGTGAAGCGGAGCGGAGCATGACACCGAGCCTGAAGTGTAGCGAGCCCACAAGGGTACAATGGTGCATATTTAAAACAAAATAACCTCAAAGAAATGGAGAATGGATAAAACATTAAGGTGCTGGTATGGCGGAAGTTCTCTTCTGCCCTCTCATGCTGTCACTTCCTGGTCCTGATCATGAAGGGAACATAGACATAACCGTAATCCTACACCTGCATGCCTCAGCTGCTTCAGTGTGCTGGGGCACTTCCGCATCTGTCACACGCAGGGGCATGTGAGGAGTGCCTGCGCCCCCTCAAATCCCGCATCTGGGGCACATGAGCCCTTAGCCCTTCCCCTCCTAGTTGTGGCCTTAGCTCTAATAACTAATAGAGATGAGCGGGTTCGGTTTCTTTGAATCCGAACCCGCACGAACTTCACTTTTTTTTTCACGGGTCCGAGCGACTCGGATCTTCCCGCCTTGCTCGGTTAACCCGAGCGCGCCCGAACGTCATCATGACGCTGTCGGATTCTCGCGAGACTCGGATTCTATATAAGGAGCCGCGCGTCGCCGCCATTTTCACACGTGCATTGAGATTGATAGGGAGAGGACGTGGCTGGCGTCCTCTCCATTAGAATAGATTAGAAGAGAGAGAGAGAGAGAGAGATTGTGCAGACAGAGTTTACCACAGTGACCAGTGCAGTTGTTGTTAAGTTAACTTTTATTTAATATATCCGTTCTCTGCTATATCCGTTCTCTGCCTGAAAAAAACGATACACAGCAGTCACACAGTGTGACTCAGTCTGTGTGCACTCAGCTCAGCCCAGTGTGCTGCACATCAATGTATAAAAGCTTATAATAATTGTGGGGGAGACTGGGGAGCACTGCAGGTTGTTATAGCAGGAGCCAGGAGTACATAATATTATATTAATTTAAAATTAAACAGTGCACACTTTTGCTGCAGGAGTGCCACTGCCAGTGTGACTAGTGGTGACCAGTGCCTGACCACCAGTATAGTAGTATATTGTTGTATACTATCTCTTTATCAACCAGTCTATATTAGCAGCAGACACAGTACAGTGCGGTAGTTCACGGCTGTGGCTACCTCTGTGTCGGCAGTCGGCACTCGGCAGGCAGTCCGTCCATCCATAATTGTATAATTATATACCACCTAACCGTGGTATTTTTTTTTCTTTCTTTATACCGTCGTCATAGTCATACTAGTTGTTACGAGTATACTACTATCTCTTTATCAACCAGTGTACAGTGCGGTAGTTCACGGCTGTGGCTACCTCTGTGTCGGCAGTCGGCAGGCAGTCCGTCCATCCATAATTGTATTATTATAATATATACCACCTAACCGTGGTTTTTTTTTCATTCTTTATACCGTCATAGTGTCATACTAGTTGTTACGAGTATACTACTATCTCTTTATCAACCAGTGTACAGTGCGGTAGTTCACGGCTGTGGCTACCTCTGTGTCGGCAGTCGGCAGGCAGTCCGTCCATCCATAATTGTATTATAATATATACCACCTAACCGTGGTTTTTTTTTCATTCTTTATACCGTCATAGTGTCATACTAGTTGTTACGAGTATACTACTATCTCTTTATCAACCAGTGTACAGTGCGGTAGTTCACGGCTGTGGCTACCTCTGTGTCGGCAGTCGGCAGGCAGTCCGTCCATCCATAATTGTATTATAATATATACCACCTAACCGTGGTTTTTTTTTCATTCTTTATACCGTCATAGTCAGTCATACTAGTTGTTACGAGTATACTACTATCTCTTTATCAACCAGTGTACAGTGCGGTAGTTCACGGCTGTGGCTACCTCTGTGTCGGCACTCGGCAGGCAGTCCGTCCATCCATAATTGTATTATAATATATACCACCTAACCGTGGTTTTTTTTTCATTCTTTATACCGTCATAGTGTCATACTAGTTGTTACGAGTATACTACTATCTCTTTATCAACCAGTGTACAGTGCGGTAGTTCACGGCTGTGGCTACCTCTGTGTCGGCAGTCGGCAGGCAGTCCGTCCATCCATAATTGTATTATAATATATACCACCTAACCGTGGTTTTTTTTTCATTCTTTATACCGTCATAGTGTCATACTAGTTGTTACGAGTATACTACTATCTCTTTATCAACCAGTGTACAGTGCGGTAGTTCACGGCTGTGGCTACCTCTGTGTCGGCAGTCGGCAGGCAGTCCGTCCATCCATAATTGTATTATAATATATACCACCTAACCGTGGTTTTTTTTTCATTCTTTATACCGTCATAGTCAGTCATACTAGTTGTTACGAGTATACTACTATCTCTTTATCAACCAGTGTACAGTGCGGTAGTTCACGGCTGTGGCTACCTCTGTGTCGGAACTCGGCAGGCAGTCCGTCCATCCATAATTGTATTACAATATATACCACCTAACCGTGGTTTTTTTTTCATTCTTTATACCGTCATAGTCAGTCATACTAGTTGTTACGAGTATACTACTATCTCTTTATCAACCAGTGTACAGTGCGGTAGTTCACGGCTGTGGCTACCTCTGTGTCGGAACTCGGCAGGCAGTCCGTCCATCCATAATTGTATTATTATAATATATACCACCTAACCGTGGTTTTTTTTTCATTCTTTATACCGTCAAAGTGTCATACTAGTTGTTACGAGTATACTACTATCTCTTTATCAACCAGTGTACAGTGCGGTAGTTCACGGCTGTGGCTACCTCTGTGTCGGCACTCGGCAGGCAGTCCGTCCATCCATAATTGTATTACAATATATACCACCTAACCGTGGTTTTTTTATACCACCTAACCGTGGCAGTCCGTCCATAATTGTATACTAGTATCCAATCCATCCATCTCCATTGTTTACCTGAGGTGCCTTTTAGTTCTGCCTATAAAATATGGAGAACAAAAAAGTTGAGGTTCCAAAATTAGGGAAAGATCAAGATCCACTTCCACCTCGTGCTGAAGCTGCTGCCACTAGTCATGGCCGAGACGATGAAATGCCAGCAACGTCGTCTGCCAAGGCCGATGCCCAATGTCATAGTACAGAGCATGTCAAATCCAAAACACCAAATATCAGAAAAAAAAGGACTCCAAAACCTAAAATAAAATTGTCGGAGGAGAAGCGTAAACTTGCCAATATGCCATTTACCACACGGAGTGGCAAGGAACGGCTGAGGCCCTGGCCTATGTTCATGGCTAGTGGTTCAGCTTCACATGAGGATGGAAGCACTCAGCCTCTCGCTAGAAAACTGAAAAGACTCAAGCTGGCAAAAGCACCGCAAAGAACTGTGCGTTCTTTGAAATCCCAAATCCACAAGGAGAGTCCAATTGTGTCGTTTGCGATGCCTGACCTTCCCAACACTGGACGTGAAGAGCATGCGCCTTCCACTATTTGCATGCCCCCTGCAAGTGCTGGAAGGAGCACCCGCAGTCCAGTTCCTGATAGTCAGATTGAAGATGTCAGTGTTGAAGTACACCAGGATGAGGAGGATATGGGTGTTGCTGGCGCTGGGGAGGAAATTGACCAGAAGGATTCTGATGGTGAGGTGGTTTGTTTAAGTCAGGCACCCGGGGAGACACCTGTTGTCCGTGGGAGGAATATGGCCGTTGACATGCCAGGTGAAAATACCAAAAAAATCAGCTCTTCGGTGTGGAGGTATTTCACCAGAAATGCGGACAACAGGTGTCAAGCCGTGTGTTCCCTTTGTCAAGCTGTAATAAGTAGGGGTAAGGACGTTAACCACCTCGGAACATCCTCCCTTATACGTCACCTGCAGCGCATTCATAATAAGTCAGTGACAAGTTCAAAAACTTTGGGTGACAGCGGAAGCAGTCCACTGACCAGTAAATCCCTTCCTCTTGTAACCAAGCTCACGCAAACCACCCCACCAACTCCCTCAGTGTCAATTTCCTCCTTCCCCAGGAATGCCAATAGTCCTGCAGGCCATGTCACTGGCAAGTCTGACGAGTCCTCTCCTGCCTGGGATTCCTCCGATGCATCCTTGCATGTAACGCCTACTGCTGCTGGCGCTGCTGTTGTTGCCGCTGGGAGTCGATGGTCATCCCAGAGGGGAAGTCGTAAGCCCACTTGTACTACTTCCAGTAAGCAATTGACTGTTCAACAGTCCTTTGCGAGGAAGATGAAATATCACAGCAGTCATCCTACTGCAAAGCGGATAACTGAGTCCTTGACAACTATGTTGGTGTTAGACGTGCGTCCGGTATCCGCCGTTAGTTCACAGGGAACTAGACAATTTATTGAGGCAGTGTGCCCCCGTTACCAAATACCATCTAGGTTCCACTTCTCTAGGCAGGCGATACCGAGAATGTACACGGACGTCAGAAAAAGACTCACCAGTGTCCTAAAAAATGCAGTTGTACCCAATGTCCACTTAACCACGGACATGTGGACAAGTGGAGCAGGGCAGGGTCAGGACTATATGACTGTGACAGCCCACTGGGTAGATGTATGGACTCCCGCCGCAAGAACAGCAGCGGCGGCACCAGTAGCAGCATCTCGCAAACGCCAACTCTTTCCTAGGCAGGCTACGCTTTGTATCACCGCTTTCCAGAATACGCACACAGCTGAAAACCTCTTACGGCAACTGAGGAAGATCATCGCGGAATGGCTTACCCCAATTGGACTCTCCTGTGGATTTGTGGCATCGGACAACGCCAGCAATATTGTGTGTGCATTAAATATGGGCAAATTCCAGCACGTCCCATGTTTTGCACATACCTTGAATTTGGTGGTGCAGAATTTTTAAAAAAACGACAGGGGTGTGCAAGAGATGCTGTCGGTGGCCAGAAGAATTGCGGGACACTTTCGGCGTACAGGCACCACGTACAGAAGACTGGAGCACCACCAAAAACTACTGAACCTGCCCTGCCATCATCTGAAGCAAGAAGTGGTAACGAGGTGGAATTCAACCCTCTATATGCTTCAGAGGTTGGAGGAGCAGCAAAAGGCCATTCAAGCCTATACAATTGAGCACGATATAGGAGATGGAATGCACCTGTCTCAAGTGCAGTGGAGAATGATTTCAACGTTGTGCAAGGTTCTGATGCCCTTTGAACTTGCCACACGTGAAGTCAGTTCAGACACTGCCAGCCTGAGTCAGGTCATTCCCCTCATCAGGCTTTTGCAGAAGAAGCTGGAGGCATTGAAGAAGGAGCTAACACGGAGCGATTCCGCTAGGCATGTGGGACTTGTGGATGCAGCCCTTAATTCGCTTAACAAGGATTCACGGGTGGTCAATCTGTTGAAATCAGAGCACTACATTTTGGCCACCGTGCTCGATCCTAGATTTAAAGCCTACCTTGGATCTCTCTTTCCGGCAGACACAGGTCTGCTGGGGTTGAAAGACCTGCTGGTGACAAAATTGTCAAGTCAAGCGGAACGCGACCTGTCAACATCTCCTCCTTCACATTCTCCCGCAACTGGGGGTGCGAGGAAAAGGCTCAGAATTCCGAGCCCACCCGCTGGCGGTGATGCAGGGCAGTCTGGAGCGACTGCTGATGCTGACATCTGGTCCGGACTGAAGGACCTGACAACGATTACGGACATGTCGTCTACTGTCACTGCATATGATTCTCTCAACATTGATAGAATGGTGGAGGATTATATGAGTGACCGCATCCAAGTAGGCACGTCACACAGTCCGTACTTATACTGGCAGGAAAAAGAGGCAATTTGGAGGCCCTTGCACAAACTGGCTTTATTCTACCTAAGTTGCCCTCCCACAAGTGTGTACTCTGAAAGAGTGTTTAGTGCCGCCGCTCACCTTGTCAGCAATCGGCGTACGAGGTTACATCCAGAAAATGTGGAGAAGATGATGTTCATTAAAATGAATTATAATCAATTCCTCCGCGGAGACATTGACCAGCAGCAATTGCCTCCACAAAGTACACAGGGAGCTGAGATGGTGGATTCCAGTGGGGACGAATTGATAATCTGTGAGGAGGGGGATGTACACGGTGATATATCGGAGGGTGAAGATGAGGTGGACATCTTGCCTCTGTAGAGCCAGTTTGTGCAAGGAGAGATTAATTGCTTCTTTTTTTGGGGGGGTCCAAACCAACCCGTCATATCAGTCACAGTCGTGTGGCAGACCCTGTCACTGAAATGATGGGTTGGTTAAAGTGTGCATGTCCTGTTTTGTTTACACAACATAAGGGTGGGTGGGAGGGCCCAAGGATAATTCCATCTTGCACCTCTTTTTTCTTTTCTTTTTCTTTGCATCATGTGCTGATTGGGGAGGGTTTTTTGGAAGGGACATCCTGCGTGACACTGCAGTGCCACTCCTAGATGGGCCCGGTGTTTGTGTCGGCCACTAGGGTCGCTAATCTTACTCACACAGCTACCTCATTGCGCCTCTTTTTTTCTTTGCGTCATGTGCTGTTTGGGGAGGGTTTTTTGGAAGGGACATCCTGCGTGACACTGCAGTGCCACTCCTAGATGTGCCCGGTGTTTGTGTCGGCCACTAGGGTCGCTAATCTTACTCACACAGTCAGCTACCTCATTGCGCCTCTTTTTTTCTTTGCGTCATGTGCTGTTTGGGGAGGGTTTTTTGGAAGGGCCATCCTGCGTGACACTGCAGTGCCACTCCTAGATGGGCCCGGTGTTTGTGTCGGCCACTAGGGTCGCTAATCTTACTCACACAGCTACCTCATTGCGCCTCTTTTTTTCTTTGCGTCATGTGCTGTTTGGGGAGGGTTTTTTGGAAGGGACATCCTGCGTGACACTGCAGTGCCACTCCTAGATGGGCCCGGAGTTTGTGTCGGCCACTAGGGTCGCTTATCTTACTCACACAGCGACCTCGGTGCAAATTTTACGACTAAAAATAATATTGTGAGGTGTGAGGTATTCAGAATAGACTGAAAATGAGTGTAAATTATGGTTTTTGAGGTTAATAATACTTTGGGATCAAAATGACCCCCAAATTCTATGATTTAAGCTGTTTTTTAGTGTTTTTGGAAAAAAACACCCGAATCCAAAACACACCCGAATCCGACAAAAATAATTCGGTGAGGTTTTGCCAAAACGCGTTCGAACCCAAAACACGGCCGCGGAACCGAACCCAAAACCAAAACACAAAACCCGAAAAATTTCAGGCGCTCATCTCTAATAACTAATGGAGTTTGTTTATTGAATAAATATTATATTTGATTGTAGCATATATGTTGGGATCATTTACATTTTGTGAAATGTTGCTTTAAAATATACAGTATGCAATGCAGTGAATACAACTGCTTATATTGCTTATGCCTATAGGAAATACCTTACAAAAAAATATTTCAATTCAATTAAATGGACAGCTTTGACTTTCCAGCTGATCAGACTGAATGTAATGGCAGGATAAAATACCTTGTTATTTTCAGTTAGACATCTGAAGAATTGGAATTAGCTGATGGCTCTCAAAAAGATATTGAATAGAACGTTTCTTGCAATGACCTTTAGAGGATTCCTTAATTCTATAAATTAAATGCCATTCATAATAATTTACTTCCAGGTTCATATAAGAGGATCTTTAATTGTGAAATAAAATAATAAAATATATATTTTTTTAAAAACATAGACACAATACATGTGCTGATGAAGAGAACTGTGATTTTATTCACACTTGTGCGGCACATAGAATCTTTTTTTTATTGAATGTTGAAGTGATGCATTTGTTTTCTGGGAATTAAAAAAAAAAAGGAGCATAAACCTCTTGTTTATCTCAGATTGTGCTGCACATTTACTACTATTCAGTGTTTTGGGAAGTGTTTTGTAAATATTTTAGGGGAGTAAAATCAGCATTTGGATTTTATCAGGAGACCAATATCATTTATAGTATTAATTTATGGGGCAAAGTTAATTGATTTCTAATGAGAGCTATTAAAATCTATGAAGGGACAATAGGTATTAGGTTATGGTGCTAGAGTTGGTTTAGCCTGTAGTAAACCAAAAAGAGGCAGATCTATGGTATTCTCCCCCTAAATGGCTGTTTATTAAATGTCCCCTAAGTGTCAATGTAACGTTGTTTGCTAACCAATTAATCCTGTTTTTCAGTTTCCGTCTATTCTTTTTTCATTTTGTTTTCATTTCATTAGAAACTTTAAATTTATTTTACCAGCAAACATATTCAAACTTCTCTTTAATCCTATAAGAAACTTTCCCGAGATCCATGCCATTGTGTTATATGCAACTCTATTGAGTTTGACTAGGGAACAGTTTATGCATTTGTTTAGAATGCTGACAAAGCTGAACAAACTCTGTTTTCTCAGCTTCTGTTAAAAATCAAACATTTGATTTATGGTTGTGGGCTTGATAAAGCTAAAACATCTTATGTGGTTTCTAAGGGAGCAGCCATCGAGAAGATCTTAAGACCGCACATTTTAAAGGTGATATCCAATCGAATGTTCTATGGATTTCTTTTATTTGACTCTAGTATAGCTGTAAATCCAAACCTGTAAGAACTCCAAATGTTAACCTGAATATTTAGTAATATGTTAATTTATAAATATTAACTCTTTAAATACCTGACACTTTGGAAACATAGCTAGTGCACTTCTCAGTGATTGATTAACAATAGGAAAGCCATGTGACTACCTAGGGGCGTCCACACAAGGGGGAGTCCTACACATAGCTACATCTGCTGTGTGAGTGTCACTATGGCATACTGTATGTGAACTGGGGTTTCTGTGTAGCATAATGTGATATGGGGGAACTACAGTATACTTAACATTTGTTTGCTGGGAGTAGTTAAACTTAATACTTTATAACAACTTTGCCAGTATATCATTTTGCCAAAGTTAGTTGCCCGGGTGCACTGACAAACCGTAATCCAACTTTGTAAGGGAAAATATAAACTAGAGACATGCGGATTTAGATTTACCCGAATCTCAAAATGGCATCTTATTGGCTCTCAGATGTCATATGTTTTGGATAGCCAATAATAAAAATCTGGATAAATCCGAACTTGCTTTCATTTTAGCGTTAGACCCGAGTAAAACTGAACCTGCACATCTATAATATAATCCAGTTCATATGTTATTAGCATAAAATTGCAGACAACAGATTGGAATCTCAACAAGGCACTTTATTTGTATGCACATGGGGAAATCCAGTTTTTAAAAGTGAATACTGAACAACATTACTTGACAAATGGTAGAGCACAATAACTAAAGGTAATAATTGTATCACAAAACGCCTACTGATAAGAATTTAGAGAGAAGGGTAAAAATTTAATCAGTGACTAACAGAGTTAGGGTTTGTAGATTGTAAGTGACAGACAATTTATGATATGTGGATCCATTGTAGGGATAGCGGTGGCTAATGTGCAAACACAGAACACATACAGAAAATGTGTAATAAGACTTAAAATGGACTGATGAGGAGATTATTGAAGATAAGTGGGATGATGTCCAAAGAGAGGACTGTCGACGGTCTTCACAAAGTGGTGTACTCTCAATATTTCACTGAGATGACATTCCACTCAAAGCATAGTTAAGGGGTACAGAAACATGGGACCTGCCAATGTGTGTATAAGTTCTCACTGCTCAGCAGAAGCCAAGTTAAAATAATAATATAATTATTTATTTTAGCAGTATCTGCCAGCACACAATATGGTGCAAGTCAGAACAATAGATTTAGAAAGACTCTTCAAAAAGATAAAGGCCTATACATTGGAAACTAGCATAACCAGTCCCTCTGGGCACCCACAAGTGGTTTTTATTTCTACTGATATTTGGCTCCAAGGTATACACAATTGGAAACTAAAATACTTTCCTGTAAATCACACAGTAGCCAAGTACTGGAGTCTCCCTGCTTGAGACTAGCCCACCACACACTGACTTTAATGAAACTGGGATCATCAGACAATACCACGCACACACTAATCAAAAATCATTTTTTAAATGGTGCAGTTTTCTGTGCATAGCCTTCTAGTGGAGATACTGTAGATTCACGTTTCCAAAAGAAGACAATTGGGCTACCTTATGAGGTGTCCATTTTGTTGAGCCCATCATACCTGTTGTTGGGTCTGCTGCTTTCATAAAATAAACCAGCATGTGTGACTTTCAAAAAAAAGGCAGTAAGCCAGGGCAAATAATGAGATAAAAGTGCTTGACCGGAATCCTCACTAATTAGGGGTTGACCTTGTGTGTGTGAAGCTGCTTCAGTTTGCCATCTGAGCTGGACTAATAGGTAGGTACATAGTACTGCCTTAAAGGCAGCTAATGGCCAGTGTAATTGCTGCCATCAGAGCCTGCTTCAACAAGTGCCAAACTGAGGAAAGCACAGGGGATGGGACTTCCTCTAACAGACAGGGCAGTGGCCTCTGTGTTCCCGCAGATTTGTGGCCTCTGTTTTGATTTGTGTGCAGGTGTTGATTCTACAGACTTATACAGGCACACAGCACTAGGCTCAAACTACTGTATGACCAGCCCAGTTACTTAACAAGTGGTGTTGGCTTATTGATAGATGGCAGGTATAGCCATACTCACTGTTACAGTACATGTACACTTTAGAGGGAGCAGATCTGCAGTGGAGTGGGGTTTCATACAGCTCACCAGATGGTGAATGTATACTGCAAATGGGTAGCTATGCAAGGATGCTGGAACAGCTTTATGACAGGTGTTAACCATGTCTATCATAGAAGCTAAGCAGGAGACTTCTGTTTCCCACCATGTAAATACACAGTCTTATACAGTAAAGAAATAAGATGGTCCCTGAACATTCTAAATAGTGATCTTGACAGCCATCTTAGGTTAGGGCATGAGGCCTCCTTTGTGCATAGGAAGATTAGAGCCTGTGCAGTAGCACACTTTTCTTTCAACACCCATCTCAACCAAGGTACACCCCCCCCCCCCGTTCTCCACACAACACAGAACTGTGTGCAGGACTATGATTGTACTCTCCCTGTCAACCACTGGTCCTCCCTGTTACCTCTCCCTGTCACTCTATGCCTTTCTCTGCAACCCATTGCTGTTCCCTGTCATCCTTTGCTTCTCCCTGTCACCCACTGGCATGTGGCATATTATGAACTTGGGGTGGGTCAGGGGAGGGTGTCCAAAGTAAATTTTTGCACCTGGGCCCACCACTCACAAGTTCTGCCGCTGAAGGAATCCAAATAATTTATGTTTTTTTGCTCTATAAAGTAGAGTAGAGAGGTCCAGATTGGCTTATAAATGAGCACACATGAAATTTGGGGTTTCATGTTGAGATCCGTCTTGCGTCTTCCCATAAAGTTTGGATCTCCAATCTCAAAAATGGATCTTGTGTGTTTTGGATTGTATGTAAGTACCTCCCTTATGATTTCAGGCGTCTTTTTACACAGTAGAGTGTATGTAGAGAATGTGGGCTGTAGTTCATGCTGCAATACTACATACTGTACTAGCAGCCAAGTTACATGAATTTTGCTGATTTTACATATTTTTAAAGAAATCCAAATTCAATACCAAAACACTTGAGGGTGGTTTTGCCACAACTAAAACCAAAACACAACAATGATTTTGAACCAAAACCAAAACACAAACCTCTGCGCGCTTCTCTACTTTTAAGAATTGATTTTTCAAATGCTATTTTAAGTATTAATAAGTAAAACCGAGAACACAATTGTACAAATGCATGACTGTCAACCTATCATGCTTAACATGCATTTTGAATTGTAATACAGCTACAGGGAATATTAAAATGGGTTGTAAATCTTTCATGATTGGCTTGTATTCCACAGGATGCTATTTCTTGCAAAGAATTGCTTATCAGCCATATCATCTTTAATTTAACATCACAGTAAATACTGGTAACAATGCCTCATTAACTAGACATTAACACCCTGTGATCAGACATTTAAATGGTGAGGTGCACGCTTTTAGAGCATTATTTCAAATAATAGTCCCTAGAATGCATCCTTTTAAAAAGACTCTATGAAACTTTTTTTTGATTTAGTGAGGGATAATTTAGGAATTATATTAGTGACCAGGAAAATGAATTGGATTTTAGAAAATAAATCAAACTGAAAATGTTAACCATTCCTCTTCCTGACACACACCCATGCTATTTGTCCACCTGCTCCTTTAGCCTCTGTGGTAGAAATATAAATTATAGACCAAAGTAGGATTAGACTCTTATCCTCCTAGGTTTCATCATAGAACATTCACAAATCATTCCAAGATTTTGTCCTGCTGAGTGATGGATTGTAGAATCTTTTGATTGATTGTTCAGACGATATTCTTACAGACTTTGAAAACAGAAGACTAATACAGTCTGACTACCTCAACCTATTGTATGTAGCATTTTTTTTTCTTGCACTTTTATGTGGAAAAAGAGACATTTCAGACCCAAGAGACATGGTTAAAAGTGATAGTAAAATTATCATTGTTTAATAGTATCGGAGGGGTTTATTTACTAATACCCCTTTTCCACCTATGAGCACGGGTCGCAGCCGGGAGCCTGACATGGGTGCTACCCGGCTGCGGTCTGTGCTCAGCCCCCTTTCCCACTGCGTTCACCAACCCGGCATATTTCCGGGTTGGTGACGCTGCTAGTGATGCGGCAGGGGCGGCGCTGGGAGATCACATGATCTCCCAGCGCCGCCCATCCATACAGTGTGAACGGGAGCTCTGTCGCATCGACACGGCTTCCGTTTACACTGCACAGCCTACTGGGTTGAACATGTGTTCAACACGGCAAGCTACCCAGGTAGGATTCCCGGATCACTTGATCAGGGAATTTGTAGGGGGGGGGCGTTTCCACTAGAAAAAAACACAAGTAAATGCGCGCCCCCGCGCATTTACCCGTGTTTTTAGAGCTAGTGGAAAGTGGTATAAGCCTTGGAGAGAGGTAAAGTACCAACCAGCCAGCTCCTAACTTTCATTTTTCAAACACAGCCTGTAACTTAGCAGTTAGGATCTGATTGGCTGGTACTTTATCACTCTCTCCACTTTATCACTCTCCAAGACTTAATATTTAGACCTTATAGTTCTATAGAATGTTACTGAGTACCCATTCAATAAATGTATCTCGCTTTGTTGGTCAGCTTTGTTTCTTATTATGCAACTTCCACCAAGAGTTTGTGTAACATGATGTATTTTATGTGACTTGTTAAGTGGTGTTATGTGTCCTCATTTCCACCAATATTCTTGTATTGTGGGTTTCTTTCACATGTACAATCTAAGGTTGCTCTGGCTATATACTAGCTGCATTATTAGCTAGACAGGGACTTGTAACATTTTCTAATTTCCAACAACCAGTTCCACAATTATGATTCCATAGCCATTCAGCCTTCACTGGTATGTGATACACAAGATGGATTATGTGAAACAAATTGTCCTTGACCAATATATAAAGTCAGCATCCATATGGTGGGTAGTAAATAGTCCACATTGGCTACTGTACATAGGAGGTGATTCAAAGGTGGATACAGTAGCATTAGCTACTGCATCATTTTATTTATGCCACAGCCGATTGGCATCCTATGGAGATGGCCACCAGCCATGGTGCTAAGTCAGAAATGTGCATACAAAGAAGCACCACTGATCAGACATCGGTTGTACCATCGGACCCTATGTTTGCTCAGAATGTCTGACGGAACAATGCAGCTGGTGACAGAGGAACGCATTCTCTGACACCGACATGCCTGCTTCCAATAGACACCCACAGGTCACTGCCCTTGTATCTCCATGCAATGCCAGTATGCATCCTCCTGGCAGAAAACATCAGGATGCATGTGCAGCAGTAAAACATCCGTCCTATAGACTGCTTGTTACAGTGTTAGTACAAATACTTTATTATGTATCTATTTTGTGTACATACCATACACAATAGGCAGTTGCACATTTTAGATTGTAAATCATTAAACGTGCATGCAGTGATGGTATATATAACATATAACAGCAGTGTTTATACTGTACTATAGGGGAAATTTATTTTTTTATGATTCATGTAACAGTAGAAGTAACTATTCAATACCAGTTTTCCCAACACACTGCTCTTTCTCCTGTCTACAGTACAAGCTGAAAAAAATGTAAATAATAATGTCAGATACTGTATCATCCGTTTAGATTCCTGATTTTCTCAAACCAGTTCAACATTCAAGTTACAGTAATTGGAGGGCCTTAATCTTCTGTGTGTTGAGACAACTACGATCAGTGTCTTTAGAACACTTGGTGCATCTTTAGATGCCACCATCGGTCACACGCACCATCAACACTTAAACCTGTCCTACGATAGGTACAGATGGTCCATCTCCATACATCTGAATAGACAGCTCCCTATCCCCACCTAACACTGCCCAGTAACATGCAAAACATTTTCAGTAAACTTCTACATGCATTAAAAATCACTACTGGGACTGTACAAACACAATCGGAAAGCATGAAATGCGATGCAAATTAGAAGGATGCACAGTACAGTAAGTATATAAATGCAGTTGCTATGGAAAAGTATAAAACAAAATATACAATGAAGCTATTAAAGCTTGAAATAACTCCATCATGTTCCAACTACAGTATCTTGAACATGGTCAAAGCTGTTCGTCTTGAAGCTACCTTTGTTTTAGTCTATCTAAAGGTTTATGCTTGTGCACTCAATCAGTGTCAATGAGCCAGTCCAAATATACTTGGAAAACCAAAAACCACAACAGCTAGAAGTGGATAACCCACTAGTGGACCTCCTGGTGCTAAAATGATTATGAGGATTAGTCAGCCTGCAGCAGGTGATGGAAGAGGTACAGTACTTACTTTAACACAAAAAGCAAATGGAATCACTGCGCTGGGCATACTAATTGATAGCCACTTGTATAAATAACTACTACTTATTAAGAACAAGAGGCTCATAAATAATAAAAAATATAAAAATATACACACTCAGTGATATACTGTATTGTCACAATAAAAAGTAACACGAGAAACAATATAAAATGCAACAAATACATACAGTATAAGGTTCCACTGCTCACAATAAAAATTCTATGCAGTATAGTAGCAAATATAGAATAAGCGGATGCATTAAAATAAAGGACTCTCTGTCCACAATATGGTCAAATAATTGCTGGATAGTTTATAGAAGTAGGACTCTCAAAAATGTGATCATTGATCCCAAATAGAATGCAGTCGCAATCCACAATCTGATAAATATCTAATTGTGCTGGCTAGAAGCAGCAACATGATGAATGGAAACATCATTGGTAGTTGAACTCTCAGACGAAGTGAGATGGCATTCTAATCTATTTTTAAAACAATAATAATAATAATAATAATAATAATAATAATAATCTTTGCTGTGTCTATGCCCCTTGGTGACAACTTGTATCTTATCACTCTCTTCACAAATCTCTAAAAGTTTTGCACATGATTACATGAGGCATAGGACCACGATGTAAGTCCCACCATCTCTAACTGCTGTCCTTGTGCCAAACAGATGGCTTCAAAATATTCCGACACCTAAGAGGAAAAGTTCTCATGCTATTTCAATACAATGTGTTTATATGTAAAACCCCAAAATAGCACATCACAAAGTTATCATTATCATCCCTAAAACTAAAGAACATATTTTTCCAGGTGCTCAAGCAAGTCTGGGAATACAGCCATGTCCCATTAGCATTTTTCTCAATCTACTAAAATGTAGTTACCAAGCTGAATATTTTATAGAAATTCATATTTTAACAGAATGGGTGGAAAATGGAAATAAGATTTCCCATACCAGGAACCACTTGAAGGAGAACATGTTTAGTGTACACTGGACCAGTTCTACTGGTTATACGGATATAGGTGGTCCTTCATATCTGATCGCTGCTGTGCATTTTTGCACAGTGGGTGATCAGATCCGAACTGTGCATGTGTATGCACCGCAATGCGCAGGTACGTCGGACAACAGCAACAGGCATTGCCGGCCAGCGACGGGATGGTGCGAAAAAGCTGATCTCACGGGCATTCGCAAGGTGATTGACAGGAGGAGGCCATTTGTGGGTGGCAACTGACTGTTTACAGTGAGTGTTTGGAAAACCGCAGGCGTGTCCGAGCGTTTTGAGGGAGGGTGTCCGACGTCAGCTCCGGCCCCGATCAGCAGGATTCAATGGCACTGGAAGAATAAGTCCTGGGCTGCACAGAGACTGCACAAACTGATGTTTAGCAGCTCTGCTACACATGCGATCACGCACTTGCACTGCAAAAATACACTCCCCCTGTAGGCGGCGACTATCTGAACGCAGGACAGCTAAAAATGCAGCCCAGCAATCAGATCTGAATGACCTCCATAGGGCCTAATTCAGACTGGATCGCTGCAGCGGCAGTGATCGCAGTCTGAATCCCTATGTGGAGTGTGCACATGCTAAAAGCATCTCTTGGCTGCGATCACCTCTTCCTGATTGACAGGCAGAGGTGTTTGTGGAGCGGGAGGGGGCATGCCAATGGCATTAGAACGCCGTTGGCGGGGCGCAGTCCAGACAACAAGGGCGTGTTCGGACCATTGTGGGGGTGGGCCACGGCGGCTGCATGATGTCACGTGCAACTGCTGCGACCCAGGATGCGGCAAGTAGCAGCCTGCCAGCACGCAGGAGCTGAGCTGGCAGGGTGCTGCTCAGTGGGGGCAAAAGCATTGCCGCTGTGCGATGCTTTTGCACCCTTACGAGGGGGTAGGGCCAAACATGCGGGGTGGACTAGCCCTGTGCTGGGCGTCCCCCCCGCATGTCTGAGAAAATGATTGTAGATGTGCTACATTTAGCACATCTACAATCAAATCTGAATTACCCCATATTTAAAGAAGAGTGAAATCGGAAGAACAGTTGGCACAAATCAAGCTTTGTGCCACTTTGCACAGGTACTATCTTTTGAGCTTTGCTCTGTCATTCTGAAATTTATTATATATGTTTTCAGAATTCACAGGATACGAATGAATAGAGCTAGAATGATGACAGTAATTCATACTGCTGTGTAGGGTGGTTGTGGTACGCTTGGGAAACCTTAAGTCTAAATTTTGCAGCCAAAAACAGATGGAGAACAATATTTTGCAGGACAGTTTTAAAAGGCTTGCCCATCTTTAGATTGACATATGATCACCTGTCATTGTACCA
The DNA here is from genome assembly GCF_028390025.1 of Pseudophryne corroboree. Lineage (NCBI taxonomy): Eukaryota > Metazoa > Chordata > Amphibia > Anura > Myobatrachidae > Pseudophryne > Pseudophryne corroboree. The sequence continues at coordinate 143,146,328 of NC_086452.1, forward strand.
GGGGCCATTCATAATACCATATGCAACATCCATATGGAGGAATTTATTAAGGGCCAGATTTTCAGGTGAGTATAATAGCTGCACATTGCTGCCAATTTTGCTCAGTAATCCTACAGATTTATAACCCAGGATCAAAAATTCCAATTTGTGGTGATGTGCAGCAATTATAAACCTCTTAATTGCATGACAGCTACTTGGGTGGAGAGGCCTGAAAGCATGGGATGCCATTAAGGAGCAGTATTTCATGGTGGATATATTGCAAGTATTTTGGGATGATTACTGAATGTTTGCAACTTGGCATATCTATAATGGGTGCAGGGTGTGCCATGCACAGCACATGGGCCCCATAGTCAGGGCATACCATGCACTCCAGAACACATCGTGCAGTGCCCGCCCCAACATATAATCTGCTGGCAGTGCCAAGTTTATGGATGATGTCTTATAAAAAAAAGGATGATGCCAGTGAAGGTGATTGCAAGAGATCTAGGAAGGAGCCTTTGGTATCTTCTCAACATGCACAATCTTCCTGAAAAAAATTGCTGGTACTTTAATATAGCCCCACTTGAAAATGGTGGGGGTGCTGTATGTAAGGGGCCCTACATCTCATAACATTAGACCCCAAGCATTGATACAACTCTGTTAGTACTGTAGACAATCTAAGTCAATGTTCTGCAATTTGCAAAAGCACCGTACCCAGATTAGCTTTCTGATTTTGAATACAGTGGTCATTGCTCCACCCATCTGTCATTGCTGCAATTTAAACTCTCCAGTTAAATTTAGAGATGAGCGCCTGAAATTTTTCGGGTTTTGTGTTTTGGTTTTGGGTTCGGTTCCGCGGCCGTGTTTTGGGTTCGAACGCGTTTTGGCAAAACCTCACCGAATTTTTTTTGTCGGATTCGGGTGTGTTTTGGATTCGGGTGTTTTTTTCCAAAAACACTAAAAAACAGCTTAAATCATAGAATTTGGGGGTCATTTTGATCCCAAAGTATTATTAACCTCAAAAACCATAATTTACACTCATTTTCAGTCTATTCTGAATACCTCACACCTCACAATATTATTTTTAGTCCTAAAATTTGCACCGAGGTCGCTGTGTGAGTAAGATAAGCGACCCTAGTGGCCGACACAAACACCGGGCCCATCTAGGAGTGGCACTGCAGTGTCACGCAGGATGTCCCTTCCAAAAAACCCTCCCCAAACAGCACATGACGCAAAGAAAAAAAGAGGCGCAATGAGGTAGCTGTGTGAGTAAGATTAGCGACCCTAGTGGCCGACACAAACACCGGGCCCATCTAGGAGTGGCACTGCAGTGTCACGCAGGATGGCCCTTCCAAAAAACCCTCCCCAAACAGCACATGACGCAAAGAAAAAAAGAGGCGCAATGAGGTTGCTGTGTGAGTAAGATTAGCGACCCTAGTGGCCGACACAAACACCGGGCCCATCTAGGAGTGGCACTGCAGTGTCACGCAGGATGTCCCTTCCAAAAAACCCTCCCCAAACAGCACATGACGCAAAGAAAAAAAGAGGCGCAATGAGGTAGCTGACTGTGTGAGTAAGATTAGCGACCCTAGTGGCCGTCACAAACACCGGGCCCATCTAGGAGTGGCACTGCAGTGTCACGCAGGATGTCCCTTCCAAAAAAACCCTCCCCAATCAGCACATGATGCAAAGAAAAAGAAAAGAAAAAAGAGGTGCAAGATGGAATTGTCCTTGGGCCCTCCCACCCACCCTTATGTTGTATAAACAAAACAGGACATGCACACTTTAACCAACCCATCATTTCAGTGACAGGGTCTGCCACACGACTGTGACTGATATGACGGGTTGGTTTGGACCCCCCCCAAAAAAGAAGCAATTAATCTCTCCTTGCACAAACTGGCTCTACAGAGGCAAGATGTCCACCTCATCTTCACCCTCCGATATATCACCGTGTACATCCCCCTCCTCACAGATTATCAATTCGTCCCCACTGGAATCCACCATCTCAGCTCCCTGTGTACTTTGTGGAGGCAATTGCTGCTGGTCAATGTCTCCGCGGAGGAATTGATTATAATTCATTTTAATGAACATCATCTTCTCCACATTTTCTGGATGTAACCTCGTACGCCGATTGCTGACAAGGTGAGCGGCGGCACTAAACACTCTTTCGGAGTACACACTTGTGGGAGGGCAACTTAGGTAGAATAAAGCCAGTTTGTGCAAGGGCCTCCAAATTGCCTCTTTTTCCTGCCAGTATAAGTACGGACTGTGTGACGTGCCTACTTGGATGCGGTCACTCATATAATCCTCCACCATTCTATCAATGTTGAGAGAATCATATGCAGTGACAGTAGACGACATGTCCGTAATCGTTGTCAGGTCCTTCAGTCCGGACCAGATGTCAGCATCAGCAGTCGCTCCAGACTGCCCTGCATCACCGCCAGCGGGTGGGCTCGGAATTCTGAGCCTTTTCCTCGCACCCCCAGTTGCGGGAGAATGTGAAGGAGGAGATGTTGACAGGTCGCGTTCCGCTTGACTTGACAATTTTGTCACCAGCAGGTCTTTCAACCCCAGCAGACCTGTGTCTGCCGGAAAGAGAGATCCAAGGTAGGCTTTAAATCTAGGATCGAGCACGGTGGCCAAAATGTAGTGCTCTGATTTCAACAGATTGACCACCCGTGAATCCTTGTTAAGCGAATTAAGGGCTGCATCCACAAGTCCCACATGCCTAGCGGAATCGCTCCCTTTTAGCTCCTTCTTCAATGCCTCCAGCTTCTTCTGCAAAAGCCTGATGAGGGGAATGACCTGACTCAGGCTGGCAGTGTCTGAACTGACTTCACGTGTGGCAAGTTCAAAGGGCATCAGAACCTTGCACAACGTTGAAATCATTCTCCACTGCACTTGAGACAGGTGCATTCCATCTCCTATATCGTGCTCAATTGTATAGGCTTGAATGGCCTTTTGCTGCTCCTCCAACCTCTGAAGCATATAGAGGGTTGAATTCCACCTCGTTACCACTTCTTGCTTCAGATGATGGCAGGGCAGGTTCAGTAGTTTTTGGTGGTGCTCCAGTCTTCTGTACGTGGTGCCTGTACGCCGAAAGTGTCCCGCAATTTTTCTGGCCACCGACAGCATCTCTTGCACGCCCCTGTCGTTTTTTAAAAAATTCTGCACCACCAAATTCAAGGTATGTGCAAAACATGGGACGTGCTGGAATTTGCCCATATTTAATGCACACACAATATTGCTGGCGTTGTCCGATGCCACAAATCCACAGGAGAGTCCAATTGGGGTAAGCCATTCCGCGATGATCTTCCTCAGTTGCCGTAAGAGGTTTTCAGCTGTGTGCGTATTCTGGAAAGCGGTGATACAAAGCGTAGCCTGCCTAGGAAAGAGTTGGCGTTTGCGAGATGCTGCTACTGGTGCCGCCGCTGCTGTTCTTGCGGCGGGAGTCCATACATCTACCCAGTGGGCTGTCACAGTCATATAGTCCTGACCCTGCCCTGCTCCACTTGTCCACATGTCCGTGGTTAAGTGGACATTGGGTACAACTGCATTTTTTAGGACACTGGTGAGTCTTTTTCTGACGTCCGTGTACATTCTCGGTATCGCCTGCCTAGAGAAGTGGAACCTAGATGGTATTTGGTAACGGGGGCACACTGCCTCAATAAATTGTCTAGTTCCCTGTGAACTAACGGCGGATACCGGACGCACGTCTAACACCAACATAGTTGTCAAGGACTCAGTTATCCGCTTTGCAGTAGGATGACTGCTGTGATATTTCATCTTCCTCGCAAAGGACTGTTGAACAGTCAATTGCTTACTGGAAGTAGTACAAGTGGGCTTACGACTTCCCCTCTGGGATGACCATCGACTCCCAGCGGCAACAACAGCAGCGCCAGCAGCAGTAGGCGTTACACGCAAGGATGCATCGGAGGAATCCCAGGCAGGAGAGGACTCGTCAGACTTGCCAGTGACATGGCCTGCAGGACTATTGGCATTCCTGGGGAAGGAGGAAATTGACACTGAGGGAGTTGGTGGGGTGGTTTGCGTGAGCTTGGTTACAAGAGGAAGGGATTTACTGGTCAGTGGACTGCTTCCGCTGTCACCCAAAGTTTTTGAACTTGTCACTGACTTATTATGAATGCGCTGCAGGTGACGTATAAGGGAGGATGTTCCGAGGTGGTTAACGTCCTTACCCCTACTTATTACAGCTTGACAAAGGGAACACACGGCTTGACACCTGTTGTCCGCATTTCTGGTGAAATACCTCCACACCGAAGAGCTGATTTTTTTGGTATTTTCACCTGGCATGTCAACGGCCATATTCCTCCCACGGACAACAGGTGTCTCCCCGGGTGCCTGACTTAAACAAACCACCTCACCATCAGAATCCTCCTGGTCAATTTCCTCCCCAGCGCCAGCAACACCCATATCCTCCTCATCCTGGTGTACTTCAACACTGACATCTTCAATCTGACTATCAGGAACTGGACTGCGGGTGCTCCTTCCAGCACTTGCAGGGGGCGTGCAAATGGTGGAAGGCGCATGCTCTTCACGTCCAGTGTTGGGAAGGTCAGGCATCGCAACCGACACAATTGGACTCTCCTTGTGGATTTGGGATTTCAAAGAACGCACAGTTCTTTGCGGTGCTTTTGCCAGCTTGAGTCTTTTCAGTTTTCTAGCGAGAGGCTGAGTGCTTCCATCCTCATGTGAAGCTGAACCACTAGCCATGAACATAGGCCAGGGCCTCAGCCGTTCCTTGCCACTCCGTGTGGTAAATGGCATATTGGCAAGTTTACGCTTCTCCTCCGACAATTTTATTTTAGGTTTTGGAGTCCTTTTTGTACTGATATTTGGTGTTTTGGTTTTGACATGCTCTGTACTATGCCATTGGGCATCAGCCTTGGCAGACGACGTTGCTTGCATTTCATCGTCTCGGCCATGACTAGTGGCAGCAGCTTCAGCACGAGGTGGAAGTGGATCTTGATCTTTCCCTAATTTTGGAACCTCAACATTTTTGTTCTCCATATTTTAATAGGCACAACTAAAAGGCACCTCAGGTAAACAATGGAGATGGATGGATTGGATACTAGTATACAATTATGGACGGGCTGCCGAGTGCCGACACAGAGGTAGCCACAGCCGTGAACTACCGCACTGTACTGTGTCTGCTGCTAATATATAGACTGGTTGATAAAGAGATAGTATACTCGTAACTAGTATGTATGTATAAAGAAAGAAAAAAAAAACACGGTTAGGTGGTATATACAATTATGGACGGGCTGCCGAGTGCCGACACAGAGGTAGCCACAGCCGTGAACTACCGCACTGTACTGTGTCTGCTGCTAATATATAGACTGGTTGATAAAGAGATAGTATACTCGTAACTAGTATGTATGTATAAAGAAAGAAAAAAAAACCACGGTTAGGTCACTGGTATATACAATTATGGACGGGCTGCCGAGTGCCGACACAGAGGTAGCCACAGCCGTGAACTACCGCACTGTACTGTGTCTGCTGCTAATATATAGACTGGTTGATAAAGAGATAGTATACTCGTAACTAGTATGTATGTATAAAGAAAGAAAAAAAAACCACGGTTAGGTCACTGGTATATACAATTATGGACGGGCTGCCGAGTGCCGACACAGAGGTAGCCACAGCCGTGAACTACCGCACTGTACTGTGTCTGCTGCTAATATATAGACTGGTTGATAAAGAGATAGTATACTCGTAACTAGTATGTATGTATAAAGAAAGAAAAAAAAACCACGGTTAGGTGGTATATACAATTATGGACGGGCTGCCGAGTGCCGACACAGAGGTAGCCACAGCCGTGAACTACCGCACTGTACTGTGTCTGCTGCTAATATATAGACTGGTTGATAAAGAGATAGTATACTCGTAACTAGTATGTATGTATAAAGAAAGAAAAAAAAACCACGGTTAGGTCACTGGTATATACAATTATGGACGGGCTGCCGAGTGCCGACACAGAGGTAGCCACAGCCGTGAACTACCGCACTGTACTGTGTCTGCTGCTAATATATAGACTGGTTTATAAAGAGATAGTATACTCGTAACTAGTATGTATGTATAAAGAAAGAAAAAAAAACCACGGTTAGGTCACTGGTATATACAATTATGGACGGGCTGACGAGTGCCGACACAGAGGTAGCCACAGCCGTGAACTACCGCACTGTACTGTGTCTGCTGCTAATATATAGACTGGTTGATAAAGAGATAGTATACTCGTAACTAGTATGTATGTATAAAGAAAGAAAAAAAAACCACGGTTAGGTGGTATATACAATTATGGACGGGCTGCCGAGTGCCGACACAGAGGTAGCCACAGCCGTGAACTACCGCACTGTACTGTGTCTGCTGCTAATATATAGACTGGTTGATAAAGAGATAGTATACTCGTAACTAGTATGTATGTATAAAGAAAGAAAAAAAAACCACGGTTAGGTGGTATATACAATTATGGACGGGCTGCCGAGTGCCGACACAGAGGTAGCCACAGCCGTGAACTACCGCACTGTACTGTGTCTGCTGCTAATATATAGACTGGTTGATAAAGAGATAGTATACTCGTAACTAGTATGTATGTATAAAGAAAGAAAAAAAAACCACGGTTAGGTCACTGGTATATACAATTATGGACGGGCTGCCGAGTGCCGACACAGAGGTAGCCACAGCCGTGAACTACCGCACTGTACTGTGTCTGCTGCTAATATATAGACTGGTTGATAAAGAGATAGTATACTCGTAACTAGTATGTATGTATAAAGAAAGAAAAAAAAAACACGGTTAGGTGGTATATACAATTATGGACGGGCTGCCGAGTGCCGACACAGAGGTAGCCACAGCCGTGAACTACCGCACTGTACTGTGTCTGCTGCTAATATATAGACTGGTTGATAAAGAGATAGTATACTCGTAACTAGTATGTATGTATAAAGAAAGAAAAAAAAACCACGGTTAGGTCACTGGTATATACAATTATGGACGGGCTGCCGAGTGCCGACACAGAGGTAGCCACAGCCGTGAACTACCGCACTGTACTGTGTCTGCTGCTAATATATAGACTGGTTGATAAAGAGATAGTATACTCGTAACTAGTATGTATGTATAAAGAAAGAAAAAAAAACCACGGTTAGGTGGTATATACAATTATGGACGGGCTGCCGAGTGCCGACACAGAGGTAGCCACAGCCGTGAACTACCGCACTGTACTGTGTCTGCTGCTAATATATAGACTGGTTGATAAAGAGATAGTATACTCGTAACTAGAATGTATGTATAAAGAAAGAAAAAAAAACCACGGTTAGGTCACTGGTATATACAATTATGGACGGGCTGCCGAGTGCCGACACAGAGGTAGCCACAGCCGTGAACTACCGCACTGTACTGTGTCTGCTGCTAATATATAGACTGGTTGATAAAGAGATAGTATACTCGTAACTAGTATGTATGTATAAAGAAAGAAAAAAAAACCACGGTTAGGTGGTATATACAATTATGGACGGGCTGCCGAGTGCCGACACAGAGGTAGCCACAGCCGTGAACTACCGCACTGTACTGTGTCTGCTGCTAATATAGACTGGTTGATAAAGAGATAGTATACTACTAATATTATATACTGGTGGTCAGGTCACTGGTCACTAGTCACACTGGCAGTGGCACTCCTGCAGCAAAAGTGTGCACTGTTTAATTTTAATATAATATTATGTACTCCTGGCTCCTGCTATAACCTATAACTGGCACTGCAGTAGTGCTCCCCAGTCTCCCCCACAATTATAAGCTGTGTGAGCTGAGCAGTCAGACAGATATATAATATATATAGATGATGCAGCACACTGGCCTGAGCCTGAGCAGTGCACACAGATATGGTATGTGACTGAGTCACTGTGTGCTGTGTATCGCTTTTTTCAGGCAGAGAACGGATTATAAATAAAAGTGGTGGTCACTGGTCACTATCAGCAAAACTCTGCACTGTACACTACTGAGTACTCCTAAAGCTCCCCAAAATTAGTAAATCAAGTGTCTCTCTAATCTATTCTAATTCTAAACGGAGAGGACGCCAGCCACGTCCTCTCCCTATCAATCTCAATGCACGTGTGAAAATGGCGGCGACGCGCGGCTCCTTATATAGAATCCGAGTCTCGCGATAGAATCCGAGCCTCGCGAGAATCCGACAGCGTCATGATGACGTTCGGGCGCGCTCGGGTTAACCGAGCAAGGCGGGAAGATCCGAGTCGCTCGGACCCGTGAAAAAAAACATGAAGTTCTGGCGGGTTCGGATTCAGAGAAACCGAACCCGCTCATCTCTAGTTAAATTCCTCATAACCGAGTCTTATCTGGGATGACAGGTAGGCTTAGTCAAGTGATGTTTGTATAAATAATAACCAGTGGCGGCTCAGAGGTGGGGCTGCAGCGCAGTTCAAAATTCAAATATGTGGGTCCACACCAACTGCAAGTGAGTCAGTTTGGAATGACAGTTGGTGGCAGTTGGTGTGGCTCCCCTATTTTAATTTTGAACTGCGCTGCAGCCCCACCTCTGAAGCCGCCACTGATAATAAATACCAAAGTTCTTCTAGTTCCTCACTGTGTTGGGTCACGGGGCCACACATTCTTGTCAAATGGACATTATGTGCCTGCTCCATGTTTTTTCTTTTTTAACAATTCAAGTGCCCCATACACCAATAGTTAACAAGAATCCGACAGAGCACAGGGTGATGCTTTACATTTGCATCATTGCCGTGCAATAGCAGTTATTATCACTGTGTAGTAAGGGGTCAGCTTAATTGGTCAATATCATGTACATATGAAAATCCCCTCTGAGTTCTAGATCCATGACCTTAGCAAACCAGTTAAAATGCAGGTCTAAAGAACATACCAAAGCAACAACTTAGGTTTAAACCACAAACATGATACAATATAATAGCTTATTAGCTTTCTATACACAGATGCATTTACACAAGTATTTGTAGCATGTTAATGATATCCCCCTATTATGTTTATAGCTCTTATTTGTCATATTAGGTAGTTAGAGAAAGAAAAATACATCAACACTCTTTAACCTGACTCAATTATTCTACGTGGTAAAATGTTCCTAATCCTATTAAAAATGTTGTGCTGAACCTATTTATGAGCACATTATAAGGGTGTTAGTCACACACATGCTGTGTATTAAAATTCAACTGCTTACGTAGTGTGATTGGTTAGTAGCTGGGAATGCTGGATGTGACATATCAATGTAATTGCTATTTTGCTACTTAGATTTTCAATTTTCTCAGACTTTTTGTCCCCCCCCCCTCCCCCCACCCCCTACTCTTCTTCATTATCATTATTGTAATTTTGCATTTCACCTTTGTTACCACACCGCTCCTCATTCACTGACTTTCCAGGGCTGAAAATAACTCAGTGTAAACTGTCATATCTGCAGCCGAGCTACAGTATGTGCGCTCCAAATAAACTGGTTCTAAGAAAAGAACAATATGCAACTGCAAAGAAAGTTAGATCATGTTTGTGAAAATACTGATTTGAAGAAAGAATTATTTTAACCAAATAAATTCAAAATTGTACAGCACACTAAACAAAATAAATTTTTATATGATCTATAATCCAAAAATATATGAACAATAAATAAGTATAAATAAAGGTATTGCAGTATTTATTTTTTTTACATTGTGCCATACTGAGGATGCACTTTCAGATCTGACTCTACAGATTTGATATTTTGGCCATGCACGCACGCACGCACGCACGCACACACACACACACACGTGATGTAAGTTACTACTTGTCTGTGACATTGTTCTGTGGGACTGTATCTTGGAGCAAAGCAACCGTGCTCCCTTTCTCTTGGCAAATCCACTCATTAGTAAATTATTGGGTCAACACATTTTGTATCTAAGGGCAATATGGCCAAGTTTTTCCTAAAATAACATTCACCTCTTTTTATTTATACACAGCTAGATGACAAAGACGCAGTACAGCTTTTACTATAAATGAGGTGCAGCACAGGAGGTGGGAGGGTGAGGTGGTTATCAGAGAAGAGTCTTAGGTCAGGGCAGATTAGGGAAAGTGAAACTGAATGTAGATGGAAGAGATGGACAGTATGAAGGTGGGATGTTTTTGAGGACTTTGAAAGGAAGTGTGAGCATCTAGAATTAAATTCTGAATGTAATAGGACACTAGTGTAGATACATGTAAGGAGGAGTAGTACTTACTCTATGTACTATAGGTAATTAGTCTAAAGATTTCAAATAATTTTATCAAGTGTTATGTATACATTTAATCATACAACATTTGACATTTATAGAATTAGTGATTTTACACTGGTGAGTAAAGCTTATTTGATTAGGACATACCTCCTAACAAAGTCCTGATAATCAGGACAGTGGCAAAGTGCCCTCAAAACAGCTGGGAGTTATAGTTTAGGATAGACTGCAAACATTGGGGACTTTTATGGACTCCATATGGACCTCCAGATGAGACCTGGAATCCAACTGTACTGCCATAATGGACCTGCACTGCCTTTGGACTGGACCTGGATGCCTTCTAGACCTTTGGCAGCTTGTATTCTATTTCTTATACTTTAATCTGTGGCAATGCAGTCTCCCCATTGAAAATAGCAGTCTCCTCCATGACAGTGCCAGTCATATTTAATGGCATGGCAGCTCTCTCTGTTAGATTGGCAGCTCCTTATAATTTGCCTTACTGTAATTGCATTGCTCTCTCTCACTTACCCAGAGTCCTTCACTCTCGAGTTCTCACTCTTCAGCAACTCTCAGTCTCCTTCTCAGGTGAGATTGCGGTTCTAGTAATTCCTCAACTGCTTTAGCTTTGGCTGCTTTTCTTCCGTTCATCTCCCTCTCTGGCAGGAATCTCTCTGCAAGTGGTGGATTCTGATGTCATTTACAGTTTCCCCACTCCTAGACCATATTGGAAAGTGTAGCTAGTTTACAATGCAGTCACACTTGCCGGCAGTTGATACACTCAGCAGCTTCAAGGGAGCACAGCAGCCAGGTACTTGCAACCCAAATTCTGACTGCATTTTACAGTGCATGCAACATGCATCAAACTCTAAAGAAGGAAACTGCAGAGATTACCAGCTCATAGATCATTAACAGAAGTGTTTCCATGAGTGCCCATTATTCACTATTGTTAAGTTTATTGACTCTCCGTGTCAGCCAATACCTGACAGTCACAGTAACAGATTAAACAAAATACAATTTATATATAAAAACAAAATCACATAAAAATTTGACAATGAAAACATAAATGTGAGAAAGAGTGTAGAGATAGCCTTGCTTATAGGAGCTTACAGTCATAGAAACACAAAATTTGATGGCAGATAACCACATGGCCCATCTAGTCTGCCCCTTTTTTTAATCCTTTAGGTTATCTCAACCCTTTTTGAACCTTAATTCTTTGTAAGGATATTCATATGCCTATCCCAAGCATGTTTAAATTGCTCTACAGTCTTAGCCTCTACCACCTCTGATGGGAGGCTATTCCACTGGTCCACTACCCTTACTCTGAAGTCATTTTTCCTTAAATTTCTCTTGAACCTGCCTCCCTCCAGTTTCAGTGTATGTCCTCGCGTTCTAATACTTGGCTTCCTTTGAAGAATGTTCCTCCTGAACTTTGTTAAAACCCTTGGTATATTTGAAAGTTTCTATCATGTCCCCTCTTTCCCTTCTCTCCTCCAAACTATACATGTGAAGAACTTTTTGCTTTTCTGGGTAAGCTTTTTGATGTAGGCCATGTACCATTTTAGTTGCCCTTCTTTGTACACTCTCTAATGTATTTATATTCTTCTGTAAATATGGGGGGTCATTCTGATCTGATCGCTCGCTGCAGTTCATCGGCCTCCGCTACCTAGCGATCGCCTCTGCCTGATTGACAGGCAGAGGCGGTCACTGGTTGGAAGGGGGCGGCACAGCGGCGTTTGGCTGCCATTTTGTGGGCACGGTCCAGCCAACGCAGGCATGGGTGGACCGTGCGGGCCGCAGTGGCTGCGTGACATCACATGCAGCCGCTGCTACCCGGGCATCGACGACTAACTCCCAGCCAGCTGCAGGAGCTGCGCTGGCTGGGAGTTACTCTTCAAGTATAAAAGCATTGCCGCTGTGTGATGCTTTTGTACTTGTGCGGGGGGGGGGAGAGGCGGCCTGACATGCGGGGCATCCCCCCGCATGTCAGTTTAAGTGATCGTTGCTGTGCTAAATTTAGCACAGCTATGACCTTGTCAGAATGACCCCCTAGGTCTCCAGAACTATACACAATATTACAGATGAGGCCGTACCAATGACCTATACAGTCCAGTAGAAGAAGGAAATTCTGAGATAGTGGAGATAGTGGCAAAAGGGGTGTACATGCTACTGTACCTGGTAGAACATGTAGAAAGAGTGCAATCAGGCCGGTTCTAGACCTTGTGGTGCCAAGGTCGAAAGTTTCCTTTGGCACCCCCCCAACAAGTCAAACAGAGTTGCACCAACTCTGCGCGTGGCTTCATAGGGAAGGGGTGTGGACACAGTTATGGCCCCTGCAGTTGTGACCCCAGTAGCTGTGCCCCCTGTAGCTGTGCCCCCTGTAGATTTACCCCCCAGTAGTTGTGTCCCCAGTAGATTTGCCCCCTGTAGCTGTACCCACTGTAGCTGTGCCCCCAGTAGATTTGCCCCCAGTAGTTGTGCCCCTTGTAGTTGTGCCCCCTGTAGCTGTGTCCCCAGTAGCGCTGCTTACAAATACATATAAAAAAAACCACAATACTTACCAGCCCCACTCCTGCTTCCCAACCGCTCCTGCACTGCCCTCCGTCTCTGTCTGCCCGCTCCTCTCTATGGGAGAGACGTCATGATGTCTCTCCCATAGCAATGCCGCACAGACACTAGAAGTGAATTATGACTTCTAGCGTCTGACAGTGGCACCGGCTGCAGCGGGCACCCACACAGCCCATGGTGCCTGCTGCAGCCAGGGAGCGGGATGCAGGGTGTGACTGGGCACCTTCGGGGTGACTGCGGCTACACCTTTGGGCTGCAGCACCGCGGGCACCCACAGTGCTTGCCCATGCCTAGAACCGCTCCTAAGTGCAATTAGGAGCAGGCATTAAGATGGGTGTGGTATGTTAGATAGACTAGGCTTGAGTCGACAGTGTCTAGGTCAATCACTATTGGTCGACAGCAAATAGGTCGATATGGTTTCAAGGTTGACAGGGACTCTAGGTCGACATGAAAAAAGGTCGACACAAGTTTTTATTAAAAAAATGGTGTTGTTTTCTTCGTAGAGTGGCCGGGAACCCCAATTAGTGCATTGTGTCCCCTTGCATGGCTCGCTTCCCTCGCCATGCTTCGGGCAAGGTACCCCGCTGTGCTGCCGCTGCGCTCAGCACAAGTTACCGTTCCCAGTTGTAGTTCATGTGGATCATAAAGTATGAAAAAGTTATAAATATGAAAAAAAAGGTGAAAAATTCATGTCGACCTTTTGTGATGTCAACCTAGTACATGACGACCTAGAGTCCCTGTCAAGGGACCTTCTTATTGTAGACCAATAGTGGTCGACCTAGACATTGTCGACCTAAGTCTTGTCAATCTAGAGACCGGATCCCGTTAAGATAGGCTAAAGAAAAGTGGTGTGTTTTGAGGTAGTGTTTATAAGACTAAAAGGGTTTTAAAGACTAAAAGGGTAGGAAAGAGTTTGGTCATGCTAGGTAAAGAGTTCCATGATTGCAGCAAAGGAGATGATTAGCAGATAGGAGGAGGGATCGAAAATTCTGAGCATACAGAAGAGGGCATGAAGGTATTTATCTCGTGAACAGGTCAGAGACATATAGAGGTGGAGAGTTGGGGAGGGCTTTGCAGATAAGCTGAATAGCTTGAATTGAATTTTGGAAGAAAATTAAAACCAGTTTGGGTATTTGCAGCAAGGTGCATTATGTCATATGCAGTGGTGGCTCCAGATTCAAATAGAGAAGCCACACTAAGTGCCAGAGAGTTCCAGCCGGCGACATTTGTCAGCATTTGGAGTGAGGGAGGAGGTGGGGGGCAGTTGATGTGGTTGCCCCACCTCTGAAGCCACCACTGGCAATAAATATTTAGTTAGTTAATTAGTATATAGTTAGTCTAAATTGACTAAATAATTATATAAAGTGTTTTACAACTATTTGTTTATGTATACGGTTAACCACAAAATTCATTGCTTTCAAAGAATCCATGATGTCACACTGATGGACGGAGCTTATTTGGTAAGTAACTAAGTGCACTTTGCTGGATATATTACCTTTAGGTAACACTACTAACCTTGTGTTATTTTATATTTGCTGTCAGTTAGTTGACTTGAAAATAATCATGAAAAAAGATGATGTAATTTATTGTTTATTATTATTATTAATTTATTGTTTATTACTTTTATAATAATAATAATAATAATAATAATAATAACTGTCAGTAACGGTACAGTTTTGTTCCATTTAAAAACAGCACTGCGAATACAGTAAGCGTTCAGTTCATCCATTTCCTTTTTCAGCAACGTTTCTCTGTTTTGAATTCTCACATCGTGTGTATTGCCATCTTCAAGCATATAATAATAATAATCACTTATTGTAATTGGTTAATAAAAGACTTTCTATTCATGAATTTCTGAAAATAAGCTAAGCTTGTGAAGCAGAGGTGAACAGAAGATCTGTTCATCAATTGTTTTTCTGCTCAATTGAACAATTTAATGAACTGTGATTTAATGACATTTTACACAAACGTGTTGAGTGTTATTTAGGTTTTGGGCAATTTCCTTGTGAAGATTGCTAGAAATCCTCCAGCCTTTGCTCCACACTAATACAAGTGATTCATAAATGCTTTGCTGTCATATTTACTTTTATAGAATCTAGTTTATTTTGCTAAAGTTTATTTTCTAATGTGTTGACATTGCGTCCATCGTCTCTCTCTCTCTCTCTCTCTCTCTCTCTCTCTCTCTGTCTCTTATTCATTGTTGGAAGCTATGGTTGTAGAGGAAGAGAATTACAGTATGAGTGAAAGACGTATTTGAACAACAAAGATGAAGACCAATCTGTTTCTTCTTTCTAGGGAGAAAACAATTGTGCTGTAGCTGTGGTAATTGGCTGTTGACTCTGCCTGATATAAGGAAGAGGAAACGCAGAGAAAGGCATTTCTCTATTATCGATCCACATATGGACGTGAACTGGAATAGTATGGATGGGTGTTGTGTTTCTTGATATAGTTTACTGGTTAGCAGCCAGGTGCAATATTCATGTAAATTCAGTGGAACAGGCAGTCAGGAATATATAAGACATTGTTTAGTGTGTAGTAGACAAACATTAGTAACATAGGGGTCTATTTACTAAGCCTTGGATAGAGATAAAGTCACTGTAGATAAAGTACCAGCCAATCGGCTTCTAACGGCTATACCACAGGCTGTGTTTGAAAAATGACTGGTACTTTATCTCTAGTGACTTTATCTCCATTCAAGGCTTAAGGGGGGTACTCACGGAGCGACCGCTGCTTAAAATCTAAGCAATCTGACTAGATTGCTTAGATTTTAAACAGTGATCTCTCCGTGTGTTCCCCCACAGCAGTAGCGATGCGCAGCCCAGCGCATCGCTATCGCTGGTGCTAGATTGGCCTGCGTGCAGGCTCAATCTAGCAGGTCGCTCATTTCACCCAGCGGCACCCCCTGTCTCCCCTGCATGCTCAGCACACATCGCGCTGTGCTGAGTGGGGGGGTGAGATGTGTGCTGAGCGGTTCGCTCAGCACACGTCTCTCCACAAATCGGGCCGTGAATATGGCCCTTTAGTATATAGATCCTTAAGTGAGAGATTCCATTCAGTTCATGTGCAATAAATAGAAGGATGAGCAAAGAGACAGACAGGGACATAGATAAAAAACAACATGAAATCTGTGCTTATACCTAGAGTTGGTCATGTATATACTCGTAAGTATACATATGACACCTACATGTGACACCAAGGGGGAGATTTACAATAGCTTGTAAAAATTGTTGAAGTCAAAAATATTACATAGAGAGAACATACAGACTCTACACATTATGAGCCGCTATGCTTGCAAATACGCGCAGCAATATATGGTAACATATGCATTTACACAGGCATGCCACAAAGATAGATTCAACACATATTTCATACAGCACATAATTATAACAAATCAAGCGCCAGACATCATAATGTTTTAAAATTATATAATGGAGTAACGTCATGTATGTGTATTATTGGAACGAAGCAAGATGGACATGTCGTGTTTGGTATTAAAGCAACCAGATTAATGTGTATATCAATTCGATGCCTGTTATTAAGTTGTAGCTCATTGCAACAAGTAGATATGATTAAATGTATGAAAGCTAAAGTCACTCTTATTAGAACAATGGATTTCCTGGAAGACAGCATGAACTGACCAGTGACTCATCATGAATGAGAAAGTTCCCTCCCCTAGACTAGTCTGTGCACTCCCACAAAACTACATAGTATATAGCTGATTGCAGACACAAGAGCTGGCTGTTCTTTTTGACCCAGATGATGATTGAGATGCTGTCTGTCCAGTGGCTGCATGATTTTACAGAGAGAGAGAGAGAGTGATATGGAATGGAGACATTATTTGAGCAAAATATGGTAATTGTATCACTGGCCATGTATGTTTTTGAATTAGTTTGTATTAACTGCTTACTGTGTAAATTGTACCCAAGTAACTATATATATACTGTACATTGTGATATATTGAATACATATCCTTTTAATAACAAATATATACATCAATGAGCTTTGGAACTCAGATAATGTGTGGGTGTAATGTTTTCTCTTATGGGATGCAGTGTTTTGCGATGTATAGCGCACATTCATAGCACATGGTAATAAGATGCGCAGGCATCCACAGTATATATTAGAGCGGGCATTTTAAATATTTGTTAGAAAGCAATTTGGCATTTACAAAATGAAAAGTGGTGATGTTGCCTATAGAAACTAATCAGATTCTAGCTTTCATTTCTCTACTGCATCCTAGAAAATGAAAGACAGAATCTGATTGGTTACTATAGGCAACACTACTACTTTTCATTTTTATAAGCTTTCATTTTTAGTATCTGACAAATTGTGCAAGAGGAGTTATAAGGAAACTATTGAAAATGATCTAAAATCAGAATGAAATATAGTTGATGAGATTTTAACTAGGTCTTGAGAAGATTTTGTATTTACCAATAGTTTTGCTAATTTGTATCTTATCTTCCACATAGAATTCAAACCACACCCCAGAGCTGAAGAAATTGCAGGGACGTGCAGTCAGGGGATGCAGTGCCTCCCCTGTCATTCATGATTAAAATAATACAAAGAATATACTCTTGACACATATTCTGTGTCATAAGTATCTATTTTATATTATTTTAATCTTGTTAGAGTTTAAATGCATTTGTGCGACACCGAGAATGGTGCCTCCCACTGTCCATTGTAATTGGCCGAAGGCAGGGGGCGGGGCCAAGCAGAGGGCTGTAAATGCCCATTGAAAAAACTGATGGAAGCGGCACCTGTCCAAGTGCCGCAGAACAGCAGGGATATGCTTTCAGCCTATCTGAAAGCACGCCCCTGCCACTGTGACTGCATCCGGCTGTACTGGGAGTGTCAGCGTCTGGTGGGCGGATGAGTGGGAACATTGCATCGCATCGCATCGTAAGTTCATTCTCTATCTCTCTCCCCCCTTCCCCCGCCATGTTATTGGCCTTTTCTCTGCGCTCTTTTAATTATCTATACAGCTACTGGTCACCGCTCTGCTGCCCTGCACTCCCCGTTGCTCCCCATCTTCATTCTCCTCTCTGCCATCCACATCATCACCGCCGCGGCCACTGATTCCTCTGCTCTCCGTAGAGCTTGGACAGCGCTGTGCTCCCCCTGTCAGCTGCACATGCGCACTTGTCACAGCTTCCTGACAGGGGTAGTGCCGCACTGACCAAGCTCTATGGAGAGGGGAGGAATCAGTGGCCACGGCGGTGATGATGTGGATGGCAGAGAGGAGAATGAAGACGGGGAGCAACGGGGAGCGCCGGGAAGTGGAGCGGTGACCAGTAGCTGCAAAGATAATTAAAAGAGCGCAAAGAAAAGTCAAATAACGCAGTGGGGGAGGTTAGTACATCCCGCCCCCTTTCTCTCTTTCTCTGTCTCCTGTGTATTGCTTCAAGAACCAAGTTTGTAAGTATTTTCATTTTTAAAGGTACCCCTATTGGATTCTACATGGACAAGTGGACGTGATCGGCGTGGGATGTAGGTAAGTAATCTCTCTCTCATTTTTACAGGTACCCCTATTGGATTCTACATGGACAAGTGGACGTGATCGGTGTGGGATGTAGGTAAGTATGTGTGAGTGTGTAAGTGTGTTTTAATACATTTTTACTTTGTGTTGTGTTTTTATTTGGGTATTTTTTGTTGTTGTAGAACTACAGGTACCAGCGGGCCTGTTATTTCCCAGCATGCTGGTACTTGAGGTTCTCCAGGTACCAGCAAGCGGGGGAGGCTTACTGGGCCTTGTAGTTCCACAACAAAAAACAATATTCATTTGTTTTACACACTTATGGCTATCAGCTCAGTACCCACCGCCATGGGGTGCTGGGGACAGCCTCGGGCTTCACCCCTGGCCCTTGGGCCAGGGGTGACTAGTTGGGGGAGTAATGCCACAGTCGCAGGGACCGACATAAATGTGTCCCCTGGCTGTGGCATTATCTCCCTGGCTAGTGGAGCCCGGTGCTGGTTTTAAAAATACGGGGGACCCCCTACATCTTTTGTACCCCGTGTTTTTGGAACCAGGACCGGACTAAGAGCCCGGTGCTGGTTGCCTAAATATGGGGAACCCCTGTATATTTTTTTCCCAGTATTTAAACAACCAGGACTGGTTCAAAGAGCCCGAGGCTGGTTATACTTAGAAGGGGGGACCTCACGCATTTTTTTTTTACATTTTTTAACGCATTCAGACCCTTTTCCATTAAGTTAATGGAAGCCCTGGACAACAAAATTGCCTTCATGTCCTCCTCCAACTCCCTTCCCAGTCACTAAATTTTATTTATTTTTTCTATAAAAATGTACAATATATCACAAGTATGATAAGCAGGCAGGAAGCGGGCATTGGTGGCATCGGACTGAGATGCAAATTAGTGGCAGAGGGCTGGGTCAGTTGATGGTGGGCGAGTTTGTAAGCCATTGGCAGTGGCAGCGTGCATCTGCTCAGTGGCAGTAGCGGGCATTGGCTCGGCAGCGGTAGGGGTCATAGGCAGGATTCGGTGGACATTATGGCTGTATTGCCTCACCAGCCACTGACCTCACTGCACGCCACTGAGCAATTGACACCATTGTCACCCCATCTCTTTGTGAAATATACATAGTGCAGAATAGAAAATGCTATCAAATGGAAATGACCACTGTGCAGCTGAATTATATTTGCATTAAAATTTCATTGTGATGTCACATATGTCTACGCAGGAGGGGGTAAGTGACTGGTGCCAAAATCTAAATTACTAAATTTCAGTTATTAACTCTGCAACCTAGGAGATGTAAAAAGTCCCCAAAGGATGGCATTTAGAGAAATCATAATCTTTGGTAATTTTGAATTTTTTTGAAACTCAAGTATAGAGATTATCATTTTGTTACTTATTTCTGCCCATAAAATACACTAAGGACTCCATTGGGGTAAAGCAGATTATAGGAGGGGGGGGGGGGCAGGGTATACTGTACCCTGGTCCCCCCTCTGGTCAGAAGTCCCCCTGGACACAGCACACTGACATCACTAGCTCTCGCTCTTGTGCAGCAGTAGAACCAAGTGCCCAGAATGCAAGGACAATATTGCACGCAGAGAGACAGGAGAGAAACAGATAAAAATAAACTATTAACACTTCTATTTTTGAAACCATTTTGCAGCATTTTTTCCAAACCTGCCTAAAACTTTTTCATAGTTCTGTATATATATATATATATATATATATATATATATTTATATATATATATCTATATCCAAACATCCGGCACTCAGTTGTATTATATCCATCCACCTGGGTGCCTTTGCTGTATTAACATACTGTACTGTATGTTCATATCAGACACCTGTTTGGATGTCTCTTTTTCATTTATCAGATATGACAACTGCTTAGCATACAAGCGCTCTTACTCCTCTGTCCTGATGACGGGGTCCTAGTGGCCCAGAAACATTGATGCTCTGAGGATTTCTAAGCACTAAGAGCTACATGATGTAAATATAAAAGTCATGTTTATGCAGTTTTTCCATGCTCTATAAAAATATAAGCATTTAAAACAAACCCTGGAGTGCCGTGTTTTCAGCCAGTACAACTGCTGCTTGATATGAACATATATATATATATATATATATATATATATATACTGTATATATATATATATATATATATATATATATATATATATGGAGAGAGAGAGAGAGAGATAGTTGTGGTTTGGTCTAAGTTGGCATGACTAAAAGGAACTTTAGGGTTCGGATGGCCAACCACAGATCTACTATTAGAGCTGCCATTGAGACCGGTGTTTCGGATAAACTGGTGGCTAAACATTTTGCCTTAGCTGGACATTCTATTGCTAGCCTTAAATGTATGTTAATCGATCACATACCGCCACATGTCAGAGGTGGCGATCGACTCCATGAATTGAGGAAGCGTGAATCAAGATGGATCTATGTTCTTGATACTATCTCTCCTCGTGGACTAAACAAGAACAATCCATACAACATTTTTTTGAGATAATAAGTTAACTTCATTTTATTTTCATTCAGAGGCGACCAATTTTTTGATCACATTTTTGATCAAATTGATGATCAATTTTTGATTATGAAATATTTGATTGTGTATTTCTGATTATTAAGTTTATTTATTTTTGATGTCAGTTTTTGACTATGGTCCCTACGTGTGGTATTTAATTATGTTATATGTACGGACCAGATGTTTGCTGGTTTTATTATATATGTTTATATAATTTTATGTAATGTTTTGTTATGTTATGTGCCGGGTCAGTTTCCAGGGTTTCCTGTCTCTAAACCTAATCTTATTTTATGATTGTTATATTTCATAATGTTGCAACCTTATTTTGATAGCATTAGGGGATTAAAAAGTGTTTTTACTACTATGGAACGCATTGTATCCTCGGTTGCGTTCCATTTGGTTGCTAGGATACTTAAACTTCCGGTCGTGGCTACTTAGAATTATGGTGCTGGGTATGACTGTGGAACGCATGAGACTTCCGGAAGCGTTCCGCGGTTTTACTTTTGTTTTTGCCCGCGGCTACACTGTGTGTTCTGGCGCTTGTGGCTGGGACTGTTTGCTGTGCTGGAGATGTGTGGTGATGTAGCACGCTGCGCTAATGTGGTTGTGCTGCTCTGTGGTGTTGAGACGCTGGGTTTAGCTGTGGAGCGCATGATATTTCCGGATGCGTTCCATGCTTTACTTCCGGGTTTGGACGTTTCCGGCCGTGGTTAATTAATATATCCTAACGTTTAGAGTTAGGATTCCTTATTGTGCTGGCTATTTATGGATGTTTTGCAGTGCGCTGACACTATTGGTTAGATTGCACTGTTTCAGAATGATTTATTAATGCCCATTAGGCATATTATTGCATTTAATATCCCATGATGAATTGGTTATTGAGACAGGGAACTCTGGGTAATTGATGTTGGTATATATTTGTGTTGGTGGTGAAGGTGCTTCAGTCTGCTCTCCTGCTGCTGTGGTGATAGGATGCATTGCTGCTGGTCCTGATGATGGTCTTTTGGGGACCGAAATGTCACGTCGACAATATATGCACACTTGCACTTTTCTATGGTCTGAGAGTAAATTAAAGAGATTTTTTTCTTCATTCAAGAAAATGTAATTTTTTGGATATGGAGTGCCCATCTTTAGTCTTTTTTATTGATTGATCCTTGGGATCTTAATGGAGCACCACACAGTTGTCAATTAATATATGGGTGAGGATTTTACAAAATAAATATATATATATATATATACTGCAGAGAGAGAGAGAGATCCTTACTGGACATGGTGGGCCATAGTGTGCATCTTTATTTTAAGATTATCTTCTCATCTGTCGATGGAGATAAAATTAGCATAGGCGAAAACCTTTACCTTTAATTACTAACAAAAAGTTATATTGCCTCTTGTTCCTCAATGCAGCCAGTCTATTTGGTATTGTCTGCTGATTTAATTAGCCAAATGTATTAGTAGTTACAAGAAAGAATTCTCAACTACGATTCTCACTCTTCCCAACTCAGTCCAAGTCTAAGATGTCTGTCTTGCACAGAACAAAATACAGTATGAAGTACAGAACATGAGATAAAATGTTTATTGAACAAAGGACAAAAACATATAAAAAAGGTATAATCCCACACTATAAAGCATAATGCTAATTTTTAAACATACAATACTTTATTAATAAACAAGTGTTGATAATGGCCCTGCATCAGGGCCAGTTTAAGACTTGAGTGGGCCCACGGTACTTAAGACAGAGGGGCCTTGGGTGCATATTAGATTGTGCACACCTCCCAACATGACCAATTCCAGGAGGGACAAAATGCTCTCTCTTTGGACCTCTTAATTTATATTTGGCACAAACTGTGTTGAACTATTTAATTGATAAGAAAGGTATTGCAACACAGGTGATTGCAATAATAAATTAAGAAGGAAAGTCAGGTAGAGAGCATTTTGTCCCTCCTGGAATGAGTCATGTTGGAAGGTATGGATAGTGTATATTAAAGTTAAGCCAAAGGTACATATTAGATTTAAACTAATAATTTAATAATGTCTGAGTATTGTTTATAGCTTCACTTAATTGAGAGACAACTCTTTTATAAAGTTTTCTTGTAGTGGAACAAAGACACTTAACCTTAAAATACACATAGAAAAATAAAATCTATAATTTATCTTGTCACATGCAAGAATAGCAGCAGCCTCTGTACTACTTACACCTGGCATGTCCAAACTGTGGCCCTCCAGCTGTTGAAAAACTACACATCCCAGCATGCCCTGACACAGCTTTAGCATTCTCTGACAGCAAAACTGTGTCAGGGCATGCTGGGATATGTAGTTTCACAACAGCTGGAGGGCCGCAGTTTGGACATGCCTGACTTACACACTGGGATTCTGTGTGTCTCTCTTTCTCTCTCTCTAAACCCAAATGCTGTCATTGGATAACATACTACACAGGTCCCAAACACCCAGGCCGGGAGGAGGAGAAACATATATAAAATCATTATTTAGTGTGACCACCCTTTGCCTTCAAAAGAGCATCAATTTTTTAAGCTAGCATAAAATCATTTGTAGGATTATAGGGGGTAATTCAGAATTGATCGCAGCAGCAAATTTGTTAGCAGTTGAGTAAAACCATGTACACTGCAGGGGGGGGGCAGATATAACATGTGCAGAGAGAGTTAGATTTGGGTGGGGTGTGTTCAAACTGAAATCTAAATTGTAGTGTAAAAATAAAGCAACCAGTATTTACCCTACACATAAACAATATAACCCACCCAAATCTAACTCTCTCTGTACATGTTATATCTGACACACCTGCAGTGCACATGGTTTTGGTCAACTGCTAACAAATTTGCTGCTGCGATCAACTCTGAATTAGTCAGATGTAAGATTAAACAATCTTACCAACAGGTAAAAATGATCATCATTTTCATACGTACTCTAGGTTGAAACAAAGTTATTAACTGGAACAGAAACAGCTGTGTAGTAGACTTAAAACTGGGTGAGGAACAGTCAAACTCTGCTACAAAGGTGAGGTTGTGGAAGAAAGTTCCATGTCACAGGTCATACACCATAGCAATAAGATATGAAGTAATTATACTGCATCAGCAAGGGCTCTCCCAGGCAAAGATTTCAAAGCAGACTGGGGTTTCAATATGTGCTGTTCAAGCTCTGCTGAAGGAGCACAAATACATGGGCAATGTTGATGACCATAGATCAGTGGTTGGCCAAGGAAACTTATTGCATCAGAAGAAAGACACATCAGGCTTACTTCACTTTGAAATCAGAAGAAGTCCAGCAGTGCCATTAGCTCAGAACTGTCAGAAACCAGTGGGACCAAGGTGGTCTTCATGGAAGAATTGCAGACAAAAAGTCATAACATTAATGTGGAAACAAGCCCAAGTGACTCAACTATGCATGAAAAAATACTGTGGGAACTGGGGTGCAGAAAAATGGCAGCAGGTGTTCTGGACTGATGAGTCAGCATTTGAAATATTTGTCTGTAACAGAAACCAGTTTGTTCACTGATGGGCTGGAGAGTGGGACAATAATGAGTGTCTGCAGGCAACAGTGAAGCATTGTGGAGGTTCCTTGCAAGTTTGGTGCTGCATTTCAGTAAATGGAGTTCAAGACCTGGTCAGGATCAATGGTGTCCTCAATGCTGAGAAATACAGGCAGGTACTTATACATCATCAAATGTATTCTTCAGCAGGACAACGACCCCAAACATGCTTCCAATGTCATTAAGAACTATCTGTACCATAAAGAAAAACAAGGAGTCCTTGGCTCCCACAGAGCCCTGATCTCAACCTCATTGAGTCTGTATGGGAGTACATAAAGAGATTTGAGCAAGCCTACACCCACAGAAGATCTGTGGTTAGTTCTCCAAGTAGTTGGAAACCACCTCCCTGCCTATTGACACTTCTATTTTTGAAAGCATAATTACCTTGCAGCATTTTTTTTACACCTGCCTAAAAGTTTAGAACAGTACTGTATATGTGTGTGTGTGTGTGTGTGTGTGTGTGTGTATATATATATATATATATATATAAATATATATACATGGTGGAGTCAGAACAAGCAAATGTTCAAGACGAACACGGCACTCCAGGACTCAATATTAATGAATTTTAATGTATCAACTTAGTCAACGACCTGCATCACTCCCGGTCCGGGCTATGAACGTCCACAGGTACCAGTGGTGCAGTATAGAACATGACATCACGGCAAGTTTTCTTGGACTTGTTCCCTTTTGCTGATCCTTTGGTTTTGTCCGCCACGCCTCGTAGGCTTGGACCAGCCTCTGCCCTGGCCCTGGTGGTAGCCCCTAAAGGGGGACGTTTTGCAGAAAGAGCATCATCTGAATCGGCGACCACAAAGTCGCTGTCGCTATTGGATGAATAATGTCCTTTATCTGGACGACCCCTGCGTTGCTGATACGTAGTGCGTGTCTGGGCTCTGTGGTTGGATTTAGCGGAATCTGTACCCGTCAGCCATCTATAGACCTGGAAGTCTTCGTAGTCATTTTGAACAACTTGTAGTTTTGATTTTTTAAATTTAAGTAATTCTTTTCGGTAATTTTCTATTTGTTGTGTCAATTTGGCCCAGGTCGCTGCATGGTTAGGGTCAGACATGATTCCTGCATGGGTCGTATTCAGAACCTCAATTTTAGACTTGGCAACTTGTAATTCTCGTCCTGATTCTTCTATAACAAGAAGCATCAAGTCGAAACTGCACTTATTCAGTACAGAGATCCATCGTCGGCAAAATTCGGGGTTGGTCCTCCCTATTGTCGGGGTGTTGCGGACACAGAAGCCCCGCGGGTAAGATTTATGTTATATGTATGTTTGTCTATTTGTTTGTTAGAAGTACTAGCACGACCTGAGGAAGGGTCCTGTGTGGCCCGAAATGCTGCATCGTATGTAACATGCTTGTGCCGTGATGTCATGTTCTATACTGCACCACTGGTACCTGTGGACGTTCATAGCCCGGACCGGGAGTGATGCAGGTCGTTGACTAAGTTGATACATTAAAATTCATTAATATTGAGTCCTGGAGTGCCGTGTCCATCTTGAACATTTGCTTGTTCTGACTCCACCATGTATTTATGCTTGGACAAGGGCACACAGGCGGTTGGACATTACTAGGAGTGCCGGATTATTTGGATATATATATATATATATATATATATGCTGTATATATATAGCGATTCAAAAGTCGCAGTACACCATTTTGTTTCAAAAACTGTGCTGGAAATGGGAAAACTGACTTAGATTCAAGATGGCACCCATGTTCGGCATACCCTAAAAGATTGCCCACCTGACCCATACCTTACTGGAGTATTCAGTTTTCCCATTTCCTGCACAGTTTTTGAAACAAAAAGGTGTACTGCGACTTTTGAACCACCCTGTTTTTTATATATTATATATATATATATATATATATATATATATTCACACACATGTATACACATATATATTTATTACAGATGATTCTTGCAGGGTATTTTCTCTTATGGACCCATTCATTCGCTTGTTGCAGAAAGTACACTGAGAGGATGCACTTACACGTTAATGAAAAGACACAGGCTGTACAAAAAAGAAGAACCTTCTTTTACTTTTCAATATAAAAGAAATAGTTAATTCTGTTCCCTTGGAAACTAACAGCTATAATGAAAAGCTAAAGGTCTCTACATAATGCCTGATACAAGGTCTCTCTAATTCTAAAGCTGATTTTCTTTGCTACAATAGGGGTGATATGTGTTTTCAATATCATCTTAAGCTTTCATGGCAAATCCTTGGAGCTAATCCAATAAATAGAGCAGTGGCATAAAAAACATATATGTTTGCACAATATGAAAGAGGTTTTAGTGTACCTGTACTCTATCTTCAAAGAAGATTTCAAGAATAAACACAATCTCCTCTGAATGAAAGAACTGCTATGTATTCTATAACCATCAAGGCTATCTGCATTATGTAAACTGAAATGAGAAAAATGAACATGATGATTACAAATATACTGGAAATGAATAAATGAATATAAAAAATATGACTATATAAATATAATCCAACTTAAAAATAAATAAAAAATAAATGCAGAACTGAAATCATGAAGCTAATAGGAGAGAAGTTATTTTCTCAGAGTCCTAACCCTGAGCTGGATCAATAAAATCAAACTTAACTGAGATCGATATAACATCCTGTGGGTAGAAAACAGATGTCTCCTGCTGTGCATGGGCATGGTGCAACTGGTAGTAGTGACTGTGTCAGTCACCATCAGGCGGGAAATGAGACATCATTATGTCACAACATCTTGGCATCTCTTGCATGCCAGAGAAGGAATGATGCCATAGCATATGTGTGTGTGTACATGTGGTAGGGAACATAGATTGTAAGCTCCACTGGGGCAGGGACTGAAGTGAATTGACAATTATTCTCTGTAAAAGCACTGCGTAATATGTGTTTGCTATATAAATAACTTTTAATAAATAATGTGTGTGTGTGTGTGTGTGTGTGTGTGTGTGTGTGTGTGTGTGTGTGTGTGTATGTATTGGGGGGCATACAGTTGCATTACAGCACATTACCATTACTTTATGTTGTTTACTAAGACCATTTTTTTAAAACTGTGGGTGTGTTTTCTCTTTGTTGTTAAGGTGGAGAAAATAATTACTCTTTACATCATAGGCAAAAAATGAATAGTCATGGTAAGGTTTAACATTACATTCCACTACTTTGTGCACAATTATAATTTCACTTACAGGAAGGTTAAAAAAATTCAATACAGAACCAATTAAACTATTGTAATTTTGTAGGGATGTACTGCATAGTGTCAGAAACATTGGCCATCTTCCACAAAAGCAATAAAATAGCAGATACGGTATTACCTACTGTAAGATAATTGCCTAATGTAGGGCCTTGGAATCATTAATAAGAAACTGCTATGGAGAAATTTAGGAATAATATTATTACATGTTTAAATGTTGTATGAAATCATATAGTAAGTGACTTGTGGACTTATGGAGGGGTTTATAAAACTAAATGGATTGTACATATATATGTTAGTTCAAGGTTCATTTACAGTTCCTATCTATATATATATATATATATATATATATATATAAACGCGAAAGACACTCACTAATTCTCTTACTTCCCGATATGTTAGGAAGATGAAATGTAAGATAGGTATTCTGCAGGTGGGAAATAGGGAAACTACAAAATTAGATTTTTAATAAATCCCCCTAAGGGGATAAAAAAAGGTGGTTCACATAATGAGGTCAATACCGATGCGTGGCTTTCGTTTCATGAACAATAACACTCAAACGGACAATCTGATCAAAATTTGGATTGCACCTCCAGTGTGTAGAATTTTATAAACTACAAATATGGGGGGTAATTCCAAGTTGATCGCAGCAGGAATTCTGTTAGCAATTGGGCAAAACCATGTGCACTGCAGGGGAGGCAGATATAACATGTGCAGAGAGAGTTAGATTTGGGTGTGGTGTGTTCAATCTGCAATCTAATTTGCAGTGTAAAAATAAAGCAGCCAGTATTTACCCTGCACAGAAACAAAATAACCCACCCAAATCTAACTCTCTCTGCACATGTTATGTCTGCCCCCCCCTGCAGTGCACATGGTTTTGCCCAACTACTAAAAAATGTCCTGCTGCGATCAACTTGGAATTACCCCCATGGTTCTGTCACTTTTTACCGTATCTGCTACGGGTGCTCCTCGGGTAACGCCAAGAACCATAAATTAATATTTACTTACATTAACATGTCTCAAATTTACAGCTCTATAGATTTACCAAATTATTAACATTCATTTACAGTATATGTACAACCGCGAAAATCAGAAACTCCCGTCAAAGAACGGGTAGAACAGCTAGTATTTTATATGAGGAAAAAGGACCTTAGTTATTTATTTATATTTATATTTATTTATATCATACCAGCATATTTCAGTGTGCTTTACAATGTTGTGAAGATTTTCTATTACTTTAAGGGTACATTATTATTATTTTATATATTTTTTAAATAAAATGCTGACATTTTATGTACTGTTGTACATTAAAGGAATTATGTAAAGATTAGCTGTTCTACCCATTCATCGCCGGGGAGTTTCTGATTTTCACAGTTGTAAATATAAATGTGTTCAAAATTTGGTAAATATATAGAGATGTAAATTTGAGACGTCTTAATGTAAGTAAATATTAATTCATGTTCTTGGCGTTACCCGAGGTGCACATGTAGCAGATACAGTAAAAAGTGACAGGACCATTTTTGTAGTTTGTTAAATTCTACACACTGGAGGTGCAATCCAAATTTTGATCCGATTGTCTGTTTGGGTGTTATTGTTCACGCATCGCAAGCCACCTATTGATAATTACGTCATTATGTTAACACACTTTTTATCCTCTTAGGGGGGTTTACTAAAATTCTAATTATTTAGGTTTCCTATTTCCCGCCTGCAGAATACCTATGTTAAATTTCATTAAGCTGGAAGATAAGGGTGGGAGTTTAGTAATCATGAATAAAACTGTTTACATCAGGGAAATCAATAATCTCCTTTCAGGTGAAAGTACCTACCTGAATATCAAGTGGAACTGGAGGAATTGTTCGATGAGGGACTGGAGTTGGGAATTCTCACAAAAAAGGAGTATGATTTTTTATACATTCAGTATCCAAAAATTCCGACCTTTTATGGACTCCCAAAAATCCACAAAAATCCGAGTAATCCCCCTGGAAGACCAATCGTCTCAGGGATAGGTTCTTTGACGTCAAATCTATCTCAATATGTGGACTTCTTGCTTCAGGATTTAGTTTGTAATCAACAAAGTTATCTAAAAGATTCCATGCAAGTCCTCCAGCTCCTACAAACCATTGAATGGAAAGAAAGCTATATTATTTGCACGAGTGATGTTAAATCACTGTACACCTGCATTCCACATGATATGGGACATGAGGCAACTTGTCATTTTTATCAACATTAACTAATATACCCAATGCACAGGTTAATTTCATTATGAGAAGCATAGACTTCATTTTACTCAAAAATTATTTTTGGAATGAAGTTGTTTTTTTTAACCAATAAAGGGTACTGCGATGGGTTCTTCCATGGCACCAAAATATGCCAATCTTTATGTCGCCAGATTGGAAGAAGAAAACATCTGGAATAACAACCCATATAGAGAAAACTTAATTGTTTTGAAATGCTATATAGACGATTTGTTGTTCATTTGGAACAGAACGGAAGATGAACTAAACAAATTTCTAGAGCACATGAAGAATAATATATATGGTTTGGAGTTTACATCCATGATCAGCACGGAAATGGTGGTTTACCTCGATTTGGAAATATATATTTCAGAAAACATGCTACACACAAGATCACATACCAAAACTGTCAGTAGTAACAGTATGTTACCGGTCAACAGTAACCACCATGTGATTTGGACTAGGAAAATACCAGGAAGCCAATTCAGAAGGATAAAAAGAAATTGTTCTCAACCAAAAAAATTTCATCACACAAACAAACCAGTTGAAATCACAATTTTTGGAAAACGGTTACAAAGAAACAGGTTTCATTCAAGAAATAGAAAAAATTTCAAAAGTACAAAGGAATGAATTAATCCAGTATAAACAAAAACAGGAAACAAAAGACTTTCAAATGGCATTCATCCCCCAATACAATAGTCAGCATCATTTTTTGAGTCCATTTTACAATAACATTGGCATATACTTCATTTAGACACAGTTAAAAAATCTGATTTCAGAGAAACCTAAAATTATCTATAGACGAGCGAATAATTTAAAGCAAGAGCTCACCAGAAGTTTTATACCACCAGAAGCACCAAAAGAAATAAGAACGAGGAATACAGGACATAATTTTTGTTTAAATTGTACCGCTTGCAAAACAGTAAGAAACTTTTCAACTACTCCGACAAGTGAATTTATGTCACAAGTCACAAAGAAAGAGTATAAAATAAAAGACACTATCACCTGCAACATGGAGGGGGTCATTTATTTGTTGGAGTGTTCTTGTCACAAACAATATATTGGTCAAACAAAAAGAAAATTGAAGACCAGAATAATGGAACATATATATAATATAAGAAAAGGACTATTAACACACAGTGTGTCAAAACATTTCTTGGACCATCACGACAAAAACCCAATAGGATTAAAGTTTATAGGAATCCAAAAAATTCAACAGCATTGGAGAGGTGGAAACATTTCAGATACTCTCAAAAAGAAAGAAACAGAATGGATGTTTGCATTACAAACACTTCAGCCATTGGGTTTAAATGTGGACATTGAATCAAACGTGTTACTAAAATAAAAATACATATTTCATATATTTTAATTAACATGTATTCTTTATCTGCTTTTATATAAATACAAAAACAAAAACACATTTTATATATATTAATGAATTTATTCTTAATAACCTGTTTTCACATAACTACATAATAAAGTGCAATACCTGCTGGTTTGATTTTAGCCATGTGCATGCCGCTTTTTTAATTTGAACTTCCTGCGAAAAGACTCTGGAATGTTTTTTTCTAATACATTTTTTTAATAAAAATACAAGTTGGCTAAACCTGCGCTATCCATGACTAAGGGCTTGTAGCCTGAAACGCATTGGAGGAAGCGATGTTAATGGACTCCAAAAGACCTTTCATTTATTACAGTCTGCATTGGCAGCACGCTGCTGAGTTAATTCAAGCCGCCTCACAGACCGGTACATCAATTGGTCATCGGCGCAAGTGAGAAGCGGCTGGAGAAAGCAGCAAGTCGGTGGGGGGGAACCAACCGGAGGAAGACGGACGTCACCACTACAACAAGGTTGGTAGTATAGGTAAAGTCAGGTAACCGGGACTCTCTCAATACAAGCCTACCTGAACGGCAAATACGGAACCCCTTTGTTCAAACACCTGGAGACCGCAGCAATTATACAAAAGGGCTGTAATATATTAACTTACTGCCTTTTCTTCCAGGTATTGCACATTCTTTTAATGTTACAAATTCATTATTAAAAACAGTTACATTCATTCCTAACAGATACTATTTTATACATATTTTCAAGCACTTTGTTTACATTATTTATAATTCTTTACATATCGGGAAGTAAGAGAATTAGTGATGAGTCAGTCAGTCAGTCAGTCAGTCAGTCAGTGAGTGAAGGCTTGTGCATTTTTGTAGTTTATTAAATTCTACACACTGTAGGTGCAATCCAAATTTGAATTTGATTGTCTGTTTGGGCATTATCGGTCACAAAACGTAAGCCACACATCGGTAATGACGTCATTATGTCAACCCTCCTTTCATACCCTTATGGGAGGTTTATTAAAATTCTAAATACAGTTTTTCTATTTCCCATCTTCCTAACATATCAGGAAGTAAGAGAATTAGTGATGAGTCAGTGAGTGAGTGAGTGAGTGCTTTCGCATTTATATATAGATGAACCTTCCCAAATAAGCTTATGTTGTTTGGGTAACAACGGATACATAAGATAGCGGAATAACAGCTGTAGTACGGGATGGGAAAGTGTAAGTTGTTAGCATTATTATTACCTACCAGTAATTAAGCAGGTCTGTACATGACATTTCTGTGCAGTTTTCAGTGGTGCATCACTGGTGAAAAAAGGGTAAACAGCCAAAGATACTGTCACCGTATAAACCTTAAAACATTCAGCTGCTCTGAAACATAACTTGCCTTGACAATGTATAATCAGTGCCGTAACTAGACATTTTGGTGCCCTGTGCCAGAAAGAGAATTGGTGCCCCCACACATATTTAAAATAGGGAAAGTTTGAGCCCAAGGCCTGCTCCCAAAATATATGACTGTGGCTTTATGGGGAAGAGGTGGGGTCACACAATAGTACCAATTCACATTACACCACACAGCAGTGTCCATTAGTTACATTACACCTCTCAGTACTACCCCTTATACACATTATGCCATGTTAATTCTCCTTACACGCATTACACCACACATTAGTGTCCGTTAGTCACATTACATCACACTGTAGTGCCCGTTACGCAACTTACAACACACAGTAGTACCCCTTTTAAACATTACACCACAGAAGAGCCCCTTATACATGTTATGCTATGGTAGAGCCCCTCACACACGTTATGTCAGGTAGAGCTCTTTACACACATTATGCCAGGTAGAGCCCCTTATACACATTATGCCAGTTAGGGCCCCTTACAAACATTATGCCAGGTAGAGCTCCTTACACACATTATGCCAGTTAGAGCACCTTACACACATTATGACAGGTAGAGTTCCTTACACACATTATGCCAGGTAGAGCCCCTTATACACATTATGCTAGGTAGAGCCCCTACAAATTGTGCACCTCAGAGTTGGAAGGGAGAGATAGAGAAAGGTGGTAGGAAGAGAGATAGGTGGGAGGATAAGAGATGGGTGTGAGGAGTAGAGAAAGAGAGAGGGGTGAGAGGGAGAGAGCAAGGGGGGACAGAGAGGTGTGGGAGTGAGAGGGGTGACGGGAGGGTGAGAGGTGGAGAGAGTGATGGCGGAGAGAGAGGTGGGAGGGGGAGAGAGAGGGGGTTATTAGAGAGGGGGAGAGAGGAGTAGCAGGGAGAGAAAGAGAGGGGTTGGTGGGAGTGGGGGAGTGGGAGAGAGAGAGGTGTTTTGGTGGAGAGAGAGGGGTTTGGGGGAGGGGGAGGGGTGGAAGGGAAAGAGAAACAGGGGTGGGAGAGACAGAGAGAGGGGGTCAGAGGAGAGGGGGTAAGAGGGGAGGGGGGTACGGTGAGGGGGTGAGGTGAGAGGAGAGGGATAGGGTAAAGATTCTGTGGCTTAACTTGAGCAGCAGCAGGCAGTAGCAGCACACTCCAGTACCTGGAAATTCCTCTGCAGGAGGGTGGCGGAGCACACAGTGGAGAGACACACACAGGTACCTGTGTGATGAGCCATACTGGCAGCAGAGCACTCACTTGTCTGTATCCTTTTTCTGGGAGTGTAGGTGCCATGGCGGGGGCAGAGGGGGGTGACAGCATTACATAGACTTGGAGCTGCTGCCAATCTATTCAAACTCGGGGGGTAATTCAGATTTGATCGCTGAGCTGCGTTTTTTGCTGTCCTGCAATCAGATAGTCACTGCCTACAGTGGTAGTTTATTTTTGGCGTGCAAGTGTGTATTCCTATGTGTTAGCAGAGCTGCTACAAATCAGT